>NC_056738.1:431360918-431380918 GCF_019279795.1 Protopterus annectens | reverse complement strand
TATCCCTGCCCAGAATTTTCTAGGGTTATTTTGGTTCCTTGTTGGAGATGGAAGTAGTAGTTGTTTTTTTTATCTAATAGAATGGAGCATTTTGTCTCGTTTTTTAGTTGTCTAAATTTAATTTGATCTAGAGGGTCTTTTGTAGCATGCCATGTTGCCCATGACTTTTTTCTGACTATGATTTTTGATTTGGTTTCTTTAGAGAACCATGGAGCAACATTTATTTTTACCCTAGTGGAACGAGCAGGAGCATGAGAATCGAGGATGGTAAGGAATTTATTGTTAAAGTAGTCGACAGCTTCGTCTAGGGGCAAGTGTTTTGGGGCAGACCAGTTGCATGTCTTAAGTTCACCCTGAAACTTACTAGGATTGAAGTTTTTACTATTTCCTATTGTTCTAGGCATGGGCTGATGGAGTTAAGATTTGTGCTTCCAGATAAACGTGAGAAAGTGATCACTGAGGTCATCGGGGATGGTGCCTGATGTATACATTTGGGGGTGGGAATTTATTAGTATCCAGTCCAGTATACTATCTTTTTGGTTTTTACCTATCCTGGTGAGGGTGGATATGACCTGTGTGAATCCATGCAGGTTTATATGGGTGGTAGGAGATTGAGAGGAACAAGTGTTCCGGTCAATGTTAAGATCTCCAAGTACAATGGTTTCTTGTGAATAGTTATTGGGTAACCAGTGGAGGATGTCTTCTAGGGTATTGGTATGATTCCCTGGGGGAATGTACACGCAGACTATATTTATGTATTTGTTTTTGTTAATTTGGAACTTGGTAGCAATTATTTCTGCTTTATTGACCTGTAGTGGTTGAATAGGGTCTGACGTAACATTTAGTGTAGATTTGAAGAGTACAGCTATCCCCCTTCCTAGTAGAGCGATTGAGTCTAAGTATATTATACCCAGGTGGTAAAATTTCATTACCTGAGGTTGATGGTTTTAGCCAAGTTTCAGTTAGGCATAGAATATTAGGGGAATGGACTTGTAGGAGGGCATGTAAATTATGTACTTTGTTATTTATGCTCTGAATATTTAGTTGGCAGACCAGGAGGGAGTTGGAGGACTTATTAATAGATAGTGATTTACCTGGGTTAGTTGCATATGTGGTTGCCCCATCTAAGGTAGAAGGGCCGGGGTTTGGCTGAATATCTCCGTCCATTTTGAGATTATAGCCTATATTTTCTATAAGCTTCAGGGCTTTGTTTATAAGTCTTTGACAGCGTTTAGATTTTGAGCTGATGTATCTGGGTCTAATATGCTGATAGTGTCTTGTGGCTAAGGAGTTAGTTATAGTAGTATCAATTAGGTAACCTGTCATATTCGATACAACTGGGCTAGTTTGACATTTTGGGTAGTGAAATCCTAGGTAAGATTGATTTTCTTAAGTGGAGAGGACATATGGAATTAACTTGAGGGATAGCAGAGAGAGTAGTGACATTGCTTTAGATGGTAACATGGTTAAAGGCTAGATTTGTGTTGTATGTTTAGGGCCAAAGAGAAAAAAAAACAACTTCACAGCACCAAGTATTAAAGGTGTAGATGTTTTTAATACGAATATTCCAATTTTCCAAAACAAAGTTTTCGGACAAAGTCCTTCATTAGTGTTACAAGTTCCTTTTCATATACATTCTTTTATACAATCCTAAAATAATAACATGACACAACATAACCTATCATATAAATATATTAATTAATAAGCAAAGAAATTTAAAGATACATATCATTAATACATTTTTATTAAAAATATATAAGAATAATATTAAAATAAAAAAGATAGAAAAGACTATTATTTCATTTTATCAAAGTTTCATATATTGCTGTTTATGTTTTAAAATTGGCTTAATAGAAACTTGTTTATTAATTCCAGGTGGAGAGTCCGCATGAAGCCGAATAATCCACTCATATTCCTTCTTTTCCAACTTGGTGTTAATATCCTCTCTTCTTAAACTTGGCTCCAAGACATCTATAAACCTAAATACAAAGCTATGTGCCAGTTCTTCTTCATCTGTATGTTTAGCTAATGCATTTGTTAATACACCCCTTTTGATGTCTGGTTTGTGTTCAATAATTCGATTTTTGAATTTTCGAGTAGATTTTCCCACATAGAATGCCATACATAATGTGCATGCGGCTAAATAAACTATTAGTGGTGTACTGCAAGTTGCCCAACATTTAAAATAAAACTTTTTCTTACTTACAGGATGAATAAAAGTATTGGAAGAACATGTCAGAGCAACATGAACAATTAAAGCAAGAAAATGTACCTTTCTTATTTGGAGTAGCTGTTATCTTTCTATTTAATAAAAAATATTTATAACACAAGCGTTGTTTAAGATTACCACAATTCTTACATGTAAATAGGGGAGTTTCAGGAATTATATCATTTAAACAAGGTAAAACTCTTAGTATACCCCAGTTTCTTCTTATAATATCCTCAGTTGGTTTACTACTCCTACTATATGTCATAATATATCTCAGATGACCAGATGCATTATTGTCCCGTTTGCTATTAGGTCTATAACCATCATTCGAGAAATAGGGCTTAATTTCATTTCCCCTGTGGTTCAACACTTCTTCTCTGAGACTAGACAATTGAGACATATCACATCCTCTGTCATTAAACTCTTTATTCATCTCATTCATTTGCTCAATACATATGTTATCATCAGTATTAAGTCTATTTACCCTCATGTATTGACTCTTTAGGATACCTTTAAAGATGTGCCCAGCATGCATACTCTTTTTACGCAAATATTTGTTAGTATGTACATCTTTCTTATATATACTAGTGGTTATACGTTGTCCTTCCAATTGGATTCTAACGTCCAAATAGTTAATATCTAGCTTTGAACATTTCATTTCAAAAGTCAAAAAAGTAGTTTGTTTCAAGAAACTCACAAAATTATTGAGTAAATCCTCACTGCCATGCCATACAAAAAAAAATCATCCACAAAGTGTTTGTAAAAGAGGATGTTGGACTTGTATATATTTTTATTATAATTAAAAACTAATTCTTCCTCCCAGTTGCCAAGAGTCAAATTAGCATATGTGTTAGCCACTGGACTACCCATAGCTATGCCCAGTTGTTGGTGGTAAATCTGTTTATTAGAGAGAAATATATTATTCTCAAGGGTTATTTCCATTAATTCACAAAAATCTCAGACTCAGGCTCTACACTCTCCTCAAGGAACTACAGGTACTTTTGGTCATGCTGGTGTTTTACAAAATTTATTACTAAGGGAGAACACTTTGCTATATTCAAAATGTGATATTCATGACTCTATGAATATTACCCCAACTCAGGAGAATGAAAGGAATAGGTATGCATCTAATATTACTAATTTGGAGCGGAAAGTTAAAATGTATAAAAGACTACAATGGCAGAGCTACAGCTTTGTAGCCTATACCAACTTAGGCATCGTTCCACGAGGGCTACGAGTCTTGAATATGCCCTCATACAAAAAAACCTATCCGGAACTCTTGAAGAGATGGCAAGAAATGAATATTAAATTAGGTATAGACTACACGATACTCATGAATGAGTTTTTTGCTCAAATTGAAAATGATTTACTTAACGAAATTAATGAACTGGAGAAGCAGATATCTACGTCTACTTTGTTCTGTGAATATACAACCACTTACAGTACTATGTTAAGTCGTTTATGTGACTACGATAAACAGTTAGAAATTACAAAGAAATGCAAAATACAACGTGATATTAATGATTTTATGCATGGAAAAATATCTTCTTTTGGCCTAAACAAAAGCAAAATGAACAAAATACAGTGAAAGGAACTGAAGCTAGTACTAAACGGTCCTCTATGAATGACTTGCTTCCAGGTTTGGCAACTCAAAGGTATCCAAGGACTGAACAGTCTGCTAACAACCAACTGGAAAAGAGAGGAAATGACTTAAGACCTTCCGCTGATGTTTTGGCATCTGGTTCTACAAAACGGAAGGATGAAACAAGCGTGAACAATGATATTGTGGAACTGGACAATACTAACAGTGACCATAAAAATGGTCTAAATGTTAATAACTCTTTTTTAGGTTACCAAAAATGCCTCCCTATAAAGCTACCAGAAAAAATAAGCTAACAGCAAAAAGGGGAAATCAGAGGATGCTCGCATTCACAGGGAAGGCAACGCAGAGGTCTGGTTACACGAAGCAAGTCGTTCAAAAAACAGTGAGTTCTTCTAATGCTTCTTTAGCCTCTTCGAAAAACATTTTATATAATGAATTTGACTATAACTGTGATATGAATTCACATCTGTTTGTTTGTGAACATGTTATTACAACAAAACCATTAAATGACATTAATGATAAATGTATAATAAATTATGGTTTATGTAGTGGTAGAAACCTATCCGCAGAAACTACAGACTGCCCTTTGGATCGGACTGAAGCCTCTCTTTCTACATTTCAGTTACCCCTTATTCAAACTTTAAATGCTAGTAATGCTTTGAATGTAGATAATGTTATTTCAAATTCTATATGTGGTATTAGACTCTAATAGCACTAATGAAGAATATATTGTGAATGGAGAATTAGTAATAGATAGTAATGATGTTGCTGAAGTGTTTCATATTAACTCATATGTGAATGATACACAAATGAACTCAAATGGAAATATGATTGAAATTTTAGATTCTGATGAAACTTATGAGAATAATGATCTCTATAGTAAATCAGAAGTATGTACTAATGAAATTGAAAATGTGAATAATAATCCATTTAACAGAAGTGCTATACATTTAGGAAATGGTTCTATTGTAAATTTGTCTGATATAGAACTAGTACCAGCTGCTATCTCGCTACTTGAGCGTGGTTTAAAATGTATTCCTTCAAATGTTAGCAATATTATAGATGCCCTGAGTTAAAAACATTTGTTCGTAATTTAAGTCTAAAATTGATTTTTAAGAACACTACTAGTGATGTATCAGTAGGCTTAAAAAGACTGAGTAGCTTCATACCTATCAATGACCCTATCCTTACAGCATTTCATGATATCTGTGATAAACAGATATGTGAATTATATAATGATAATGCATTTATGAAAATGTATAATTTATCTGATGATGAAATTCAAGCCTTGCAAGACTTGCAGTCTTATGAAAGTATCATAATTAAGGAAGCTGATAAAGGTGGCTGTATAGTGATTATGAATTTAACTGATTATATTGATGGTAAGTGTGAATTATTACTAGATGCACATACATTTAAACCTATACAAAATGTTGATGTTGGGAAACTTATTAGTTGAGTTAATATCAATATCTATGAATTACAAATTAACAATGATATAATGCTGGATATTTTCAACTTTCTAACAGTACCTAGTCCTACCATCCCAGTTCTATATGGACTACCCAAAATTCATAAATCTTTATTACATCCCCCAATGACACAAACCGTCTCGGGTAGAGGGTGGATTATGGAACCCATCTCAGCTTATTTGCAGGATGTTCTTAAGGACTTTCTATGCTTTGTGCAAAGCTTTATTAAGGATACTGTTCACTTTTTAAACTTATTATATCAATGGTATGAAACAAATATTGAAATGGATATTCTATTTGTTACTCTGGACATAAAATCCCTTTTCACCTGTTTTCCTAATGAATATGGAATAAACAGTGTAAGACAGAGCTTATGTAAATATGGTAATTTCACGGGTAGGCAGGTTGAAACTTTTTGTGAATTACTGGAAATAACCCTTGAGAATAATATATTTCTCTTTAATAAACAGATTTACCACCAACAACTGGGCGTAGCTATGGGTAGTCTAGTGGCTAACACATATGCTAATTTGACTCTTGGCAAATGGGAGGAAGAATTTGTTTTTAATGGCAATCAAAATATATACAAGTCCAACATCCTCTTTTACAAACGCTTTGTGGATGATGTTTTTATCATATGGCATGGCAATGAGGATTTACTCAACAATTTTGTGAGTTTCTTGAATCAAAAAACTACTTTTTTGACTTTTGAAATGAAATGTTCAAAGCTAAATATTAACTATTTGGATGTTAGAATACAATTGGAAGGACAACGTATAACCACTAGTATATATAAGAAAGATGTACATACTAACAAATATTTGCACAAAAAGAGTATGCATGCTGGGCACATCTTTAAAGGTATCATAAAGAGTCAATACATGAGGGTAAATAGACTGAATACTGATGATAACATATGTATTGAGCAAATGAATGAGATGACTAAAGAGTTTAACGACAGAGGATATGATAGATCTCAACTATCTATTCTCAGAAGTGTTGAACCAGAGGGGAAATGAAATTAAGCCCTATTTCTCAAATGATGGTAATAGACCTAATAGCAAATGGGACAATACTGTATCTGGTCGTCTGAGATACACTATGACATACAGTAGGAGTAGTAAACAACCTGAGGATAAGGAGAAACTGGGGTATACTAAGAGCTTTACCTGGCTTAAATGATATAATTCCTGAAACTCCCCTACATACAAGAATTTAATCTTAAACAACGCTTGTGTTAAAGATTTTTTATTAAATAGAAAGATAACAGCTACTCCAAATAAGAAAGGTACATTTTCTTGCTTTAATTGTTCATGTTGCTCAGACATATGTTCTTCCAATACTTTTATTCATCCTATAAGTAAGAAAAAGTTTTATTTTATATGTTGTGCAACTTGCAGTACACCACTAATAGTTTATTTAGCAACATGCACATTATGTTTGGCATTCTATGTGGGAAAATCTACTCGAAAACTCAAAAATAAAATTACTGAACACAAATCAGACGTCAGAAGGGGTGTATTAACAAATGCATTAGCTAAACATACAGATGAAGAAGGACCGGCACATAGCTTTGTATTTAGGGTTATAGATGTCTTGGAGCTAAGTTTAAGAAGAGGGGATATTAACACCAAGTTGGAAAAGAAGGAATATGAGTGGATTATTCGGCTTCATGCGGATTCTCCACCTGGAATTAATAAAAAAGTTTCTATTAAGCAAATTTTAAAACATAAAAAGCAATATATGAAACTTTGATGAAATGAAATAATAGTCTTTTCTATCTTTTTTATTTTAATATTATTCTTATATATTTTTTAATAAAAATGTATTAATGATATGCATCTTTAAATTTCTAGGCTTATTAATATATTTATATGATAGGCTAGGTTGTGTCATGTGATTATTTTAGGGTTGTATAAAAAAATGTATATGAAAAGGAACTTGTAACACTGATGAAGGACTTTGTCTGAAAGCTTTGTTTTGGAAAATTGGAATATTCGTATTAAAACCTTCTACACTTAATACTTGGTGCTGTGAAGCTTTTTTTTCTCTTTGGATATTTTGGTGTTTTACCAGCTTCGCTTTATCTCAGTGGTGTTTATTTTACTACTTTGTAGGTTTAGGGCCCACAGGATCTTGTGGCTAGATTTTAAATACTGGGATGGAGGGGTGAGGGCTGGCCTATTGTAAGCAGTACAGTACTGAATGGTTCAGATAGGAGAAAATGGAGGGGTGAATGAGGGATGGGTTAAGCTGAGTAGAGGATTATTGATTGGTTCAGCCAGAGGGGGTGTGGTATTGTGCCTATAAAGCTAGACATAGTAGGGGAGGGTGGAAATTGGGGGTAGGGAAGGGTGCAGAGCAAGCCCGAGGATATATGCATGTATATATATATATATATATATATATATATATATATATATATATATATATATATATATATATATACACACACACACACACACACACCCAGACCCACACACACACACACACACCCAGACCCACACACACACACACACACACACACACACACACACACACACACACACACACACACACACACACACCTCTGAGTAATGTTATGGTCTCAAACTCTGCAATGCCTTGTATTAATATGCATAATGATGGTGATAACAGCATAAGAGTCACTAATGCCGCAGATGCAACTGCTCTAACCCATAGTCACTCTAACAACTAGTCACCAAGTTTGCATGATAATGTTGTTGTACCAGTAAATGAGCAGCCTAATGAACTTACTGAGTGCAGAAGTAGCATTACTGCCACAGATCTTACCCGCACTAACGCAAGAACCCCTGGCAACAGAACAGAAATGCCTAATGCCAATACAAATGTCAACCCAAGGCCAAATAGGTGCAGGACCTTAGTTACCACCACAGACCATCCCCAACAGCTGGTACTCCATTCCAGCCGCATGGTCCCACCAGACCCCACAGACCTTAACTTAAACACCCCCGCAAGCCAAGACAGTAGCAGAGATAGTGGAAACTGGTCCAATACCCTTAGAAGGGGCAGTACATATAACCCAGTACTTAAGTACCACGTCAATGTGTTTTCCAAAATAAGCAGAAAGGACATTAGATCTGCTCTCAACAATAAACCCCAAAATAGAGCCAGCAACCTCAAATATACTGAGAAAGAAGCCCTCCGCAAGCTTTGCAGCAACAAAGGTATCCATGTGTTCAAAGTAAATAAAGGAGCAGGCATAGTTCTCATGTACGAAATGGACTACAGTAAAAAAATCAAAGAGGTACTATCACTAGATAAGAGCTACTGCACCATCATGAAAGATGAAGTGCTTAGCAGCTTCCACTCCATTCATGCCACCCTTCTGCACCTTGCCAGGCGAGGCAAAATTTCAGATGAAGAACTGTCCTTTATGTCAGTTGACTCCCCACAAGTGGGGAAGCTCTTCGGCATCCCCACGATTCACAAAAATGCCTCCACCCCCCCCAATGAGACATATAGTGTCCTCCAAAAGAACAAAAACGGAGTACATTTCTGAACTCCTAGACTTCCACCTCAACCCAGTGGTGCAAAGCTCCGAGTTCTACCTAAAAGATTCCTGGGAGCTCCTCAAAGAAATCTGTCAGTTTCAACAGAGGAACTCCAGCCAGGAAATGACGCTAGTCACCCTGGGTGTGGTCGCTCTATACCCCAGCATACCCCATGAGGAAGGAACTCCCCCTAGTGAAATCTTACCTCACAAAATACAGGAACTTCCCACCAGAACGAGCTGACACCCTGTGCACCCTACTGAGGCTAGTACCAGACAACAAATTCTTTGCATTTGAAGACACAATATATCATCAGCTCAAAGGCATTGTCATGGGAGCCAAAATGGCCCCCGCATACGTCAATCTAGTCCTGAGTGTATGGGAATCGGACTGCCTCAAAGACTTAGAAGGCTTCCAGCACATAGCAGTCTACAAAAGGTACACCAACAACCTTTTCCTCTTATGGGAGGGACCCACACAGGAAGTACATCTGTTCTTCCAAAGACTACAGGAGAGCCTCCAATTCCTCCAATTCACTATAGCAGGCTGTGGCACAGAAATCCATTTTCTGGACGTCACCCTCAACCTCAATAGAAGCAAAGTACAGTTGTGTACACTTACCATACATGTAGATGTTAGAGTGTATTCACTGTTGCAGTCATTACATTTGGGTAATCTGCTGGCAGGTTGCCCTCAGTCGGCCTGAATTTCAACGTCTTGGGTCTTGCATCATTTGCTGTCTTCTCTTCCATGACGTCAGGTCGTCAGGGGTATAAAACATGCAGCTGACGCCATTTTCTTTAGTTTTTCTTGCCCCCGATGTCAGGTGCCCCCAAAAAGGTATAAATATTATAATATATATATATATATATATATATATATATATATATATATATATATATATATATATATATATACATACATACATATATATATATATATATATATATATATATATATACACATATACATACATGCATCAATATAAACTTTACCTTAATCTACAAGCAAATACACCACATAGGTTGTAGAAGATAGAGAAGGAAAGATAACCTGTAAAATGACAGGGGGATGGTGGGAGGGTAACCTGGACTGCAACAGTGAATACACTCGAACATCTACATTTATGGTAAGTGTACACAACTGTACTATGTTCTTCGTGTTTCACTGTTGCAGTCATTACATTTGGGTAGAATCCCAAAGCTATGGTTGGGAGGCTGGAGCTAAACAGCATTAGGTGTGGCTATAAGGCCCTGCAGCACTGCAGTAGCAAAGCCTGCCCTGGACTTAGAGAGGCAAATGGTAATGCTTTGAAAGGGTGTGAACAGAACTCCAAGTAGCAGCCTCTAGAATGTCTTTGGTTTGTACTCCTCTGAGAAAGGCTGCCAAAGTAGCTGCAGCTCTGGTGGAATGAGACCCAATGCCCTTGGGCACAGGTTTACCATGGTGTAAGTAGCAGAAACAGATGCAGTGGCTTATCCACATTGAAACTGTCTGCTTTCAGATAACCTTTCCTTCTGATCCTGCAGTATATGACACTAGTAATTGCTCAGTTTTTCTTAGAGCTTTTGTCCTGCTCAAGAAGAATCTTAGCTGTCTGTGTATGTCCAAGGAATGCAAAATTCTCTCCCCTTTGTTCTGCGGATTTGGATAAAAAGTTGGCAGATTAATTGTTTGGTTAAGAGCCACACTGGAAACCACCTTAGGCATAAAAGTAGGATTTGTCCTCAGAGACACCCTGTCTGGGTAAAATATGATAAAAGGCTCTACAGCCATGATGGCCTGTAGCTCTGAAACTCTTCTTGCTGAAGTAATTGCTAGTAGCAGAGCTGTCTTCCATAAGAACTTTATATCAGTGGTAGCAGCTGGTTCAAATGGAGGCAGGGTGAGCTTTTCCAACACATAATTGAGGTCCCATGCAGGTAATGGTGATCTTCTAGGAGGCCTTAGGTTTTTGGCTCCTCTAAGATACTGCTTTAGTAAAGGATGATAAAAGATTTGTGGCTCTGTATCGTAATTAGCCGAAATGGCAGAGGCATGGATTTTGATTGATGAGAAAGATAGGCCTTTGTCAAGCATCTCAGTTAAGTATTGCAATATTTGAGGAATATGTGGTTCTGCTGTATCAGTTCCTTGTGCTTGATTCCAAGCACAGAATCTCTTCCATTTGTCAGCATAAGATTTTCTAGTACTAGGCCTTCTGGCTTCCAAAATGACATCCATCACAGCTTTACTGAGAGGTGTCATTCATATGATTACATGATTAGCCATGCTGCCAGGTTCAGAGCCTGTAGTTGATTGTGCAGGATCTGATTGTTTTGCTGGGATAGTAGTTGTGGTGTTTGAGGCAAGGTCCAAGCTGGGTATTGAGACAAGTTCCTTAGGATTGGGTACCAGTATTGATGGGGCCAGTCCGAGGCAATTAATATCATCTTTGGCTTCTCTTGTCTGACTTTTAAGAGGACCTTGGGTAGAAGAGGCAGAGGAGGAAAGGCGTAAACGGACAGGTTTTTCAAACTGAAGGATAGGGCGTCCACTTTCCATGCTTGTCTGTGATAAGTCCTTGTGCAGAATCTTTTCAATTGATAATTTTGAGGAGAGGCAAATAGATCTATGTCTGGGCTCCCCCATTTATCTGTTATCATGTTGAATACTTGTGGATTTCGTTTCCACTCGTGAGGATCCATAAGGTTTCTGCTTAAATCGTCTGCCAGAGTGTTGTGTTTTCCTGGCAGGAATTGAGCTTGAAGATTTATTTGGTAGGTCAAAGCTGTGTCCCACAGTGCCATGGCTAATCTGCAAAGGGGGTATGTATGTGTCCCCCCTTGCTTGTTTAGATACCACATGACTGTGATGTTGTCCGTCTTTATCAGTAGTTGTCCTGGATGAAGTAAGTCCTTGAAGGCTGTTAGGGCATTTTGAACAGCTAGCATCTTTCTGGTTGATATGTAGATGCATTTGATTTGGTGACCATATGCCCTGAATGCAACTTCCTGCCATGTGGGCCCCCCAGGCATAATCTGATGAGTCTGTTGTTAAGGTTTGGCTGGCAGGGGGTAGAGTGAAGGGCCATCCCATGTTTTGGTGACAGGCCTTTGCCCACCATAGAAACACCTGTTGCAGGCAGGGGATGAGAGGAATCATTGTTTCCAGACTCTGTGAATGTTGACGCCATAACCTTTTTAGGTACCATTGAAGTTTTTTCATATGCAGTCTTGCATATGGAATTAGTAGGATGCAGGATGAAGCCCAGAACCTGCAGAATTTGTCTTACAGAAGACTGGGTTTTTGCTGCCATCAGTTTGAAGTAAGTAGTCAGTTGTCTTTGTTTGTCTGGCGTGAGGTAAGCTATCTGGGCGGTTGGTATGCAAGCTTGCACCCAAGAATGTTATCTTTTGAGAGGGTACCAGTTGTGATTTCTTTTCATTTATTGTGTACCCTAGGCATGCTAGAAGCCTTTTCACAAATGCCAGGTGTCGTAGAAGAGTGTCCTTGTTCTCTGCTTGAATGAGACAGTCATCCAAGTAAGGATATATTTGAATACTTCTTTGTCTGCAAAAAGCAATTACTGGTGCCAGGCACTTTGTAAAGACCCTGGGCGCAGTAGATAAGCCAAAGGGCAGTGCAGAGAATTGGTAATGCATTAAGCCAGCCTTGAATCTGAGGTATCTTCTTCACGACTGTCTTATTGGGACATGTAGGTATGCCTCTTAAGTCTAAAGTCACCAGCCAAGCATTCTTGCCCAGCATGGGCAGAAGCTGTTGCAAAGTGAGCATTTTGAATTTTTGGAATGTCCAGGTACGTGTTCAAAATCGATAAATCCAGTATTGGCTGCCAGGCCTTGTCCTTTCTGGGTACCAGGAACAGTCTTGAGTAAAAACCTTGTCCTTTTTCCTGTTCTGGTACTGTCTAAATGGCCCACATATCCATGAGGGATGTAACCTGTTTCTGTGTCACTGCCCATTGATTTTTTGTCATGTCTGGCCAACCATTTGTCACTGGCAGAGTGTGGAAATGGAATCTGTATCCCTGTGATATGATGTTCAGTACCCACTTGTCCTGGGTTATTAACTGCCAATTTTGAGCAAAAAGTGCTATTTTTCCCCCTATGGGTGCTGCCAAAAGATAAGTGCTTGGTGTAGGCAGAGGGAAGTCATTGGGATTGCTTTCTGTATGTTTTCACTTTATCTCCTCCAGATTTGGATGTGGATGTGCCCCATTGTTTTGACCTGTATGAGTCTTGAGCCTGGTACCTGGAACCCTTAGGGCATCTGGATTTGCCCCTTTGAGCTCTGTCTGACACAAGAAAGGACCAATATTTTGTAGGCCAGTGTCTACTGAATCTAGGTGGCTGCACTTGTAAGAAATCTTTAACAGTTTGCATAGACTTAGCTTTGTCTTCCATTTTCTTTAAAACCTCTTCTGCCTTAATACCAAACAGAGAATCATGCTGTAAAGGTGCATATAGCAATTTAGCTTTAACTTGATCAGGCAAACTTTGTTCCTTTAACCAGGCATGCCTCCTAATCACAGATCCAGTAACTGCGGCCCTGCAGAAAGCTTCTAAAGAATCAAAACCACATTGCAAAGTATGCTTTCCAACTTGTTCAGGTGCATGCAATAATTCCTGCAATTCCTTATTTTCTGCACATTCTGAAATCAACATCATTTTCTGCTTCAGCAATCCCATAACATGTTGTTGGTACTTAAGCATATGAAATTGACAGTTTAAGGCCCTGATTGCCAAGGTTGTCGATGTATAAACCTTTTTTCCCCATCTGTCCAGTGCCCTTGAATCTCTGTCGGAGGGGGTAGGGTTTTTTGCTGTTGAGGCCTTAACTCCCTTTGGACCCTGTGAAATAGTTTCAGGATCAGCAGCAGGGTTTCTAAATAAAAATTTATGAGAGTCAGGGACCCTGTAATATCTGTCAGGCTTACTGGGAGCCTTTGGTAAAGAGTCAGGGGTCAGGCTTGACTCCGAAAAACCATCATCCACAATGTCTAACACAGGGGGAATGGCTAAAGGCTTGTGCTGAGGGAGACGGAGGAAATCCCTGAGCCTCTTTTTTGATTCTGAGAAGTCTTGACTCTTCCAGTGAAAATGCTCCCTCAAAGTATGTAAGGTTTCTCCAAATGAATAATCCTCAGGAGGAGATGCAGATGGAATAGACTCCTCAGCATCAGAATCCTCATAGGGAGGTAAAGATAATTCCTGATCAGAAGAGGAATCAGAAGAAATAGAAACCTGATCTGAAGATTCATAGTCAGTGTCTTGCCTAGGCCTCTTATCTGGAGGGGTATGGGTAACCCTGATCAAGGTAATAAGGTCTTCAGCCATTTTGATCATCTGTTTTTTAGGCATAGAGGCCTGTGCATGTGGCTCAGGCATCGTTTTTTTAGTTTTAGAAGGTGTCTTTGCCTTTGGTTTTGCAGCTTTCTTCGGTTTGATATAAAAATGTTGAGGTCTGAATATACCCTCAGAAGCCGGTGCCTGCTCAGCGGCTCTGGACCCATCCGAGGGAGATACATCCATTGGTCTAATACCTTGAGTATCTTGCGGCATGCCGGACTCCACATGGGTGTCGGTAGAGGCCTGCGTCTCGAAGGTAGCGGGTATCAGGGGCTGCTAAAGCGCCTCACTGAGTACCGGCGACTGGCTTAGGAGAAGCATCGTCGGTTTTGGGTTTCGACTGCCTTTCTCTGTCCTTTTCTTTGCGTTTTTTATGTACTCCGGTAGTCTGATTGCTATCCAACGACATTGCTGGGTAGATAAATCTGTTTCCAAAATAATTAGATGCAAAAATATACCGAAGCTTAATAGTGCGTTGGTTAAATCTAGCACAAAACCGACAGCCAGGCATGTTGTGATCAGGGCCTAGGCAAGGAATACAGTATAAATGGAAATCCTTATGAGGTATTTGCTTCCCACAAGTAATACAATTATTAACTTTTTCTGACATCAGTAAAAAGCAAGAAAAAAGTTTCCCCAATGGGGTACTTAGCTTTATTGAAGATTTCGGTTCTGAAACTCAAATGCGAATATTTCAGTAGTCGACCGACCGGCACTTGCAAAATGCTTCTGCTTCGTGCACCGCGCGGCAAGAAAGACTGAAGAAAATGGCGTTGGCTGCATGTTTTATACCCCTGACGTCATGGAAGAGAAGACAGCAACTGACACAGGACCCAAGACTTTGGAATTCAGGCCGACTGAGGGCAACCTGCCAGCAGATTACCCAAATGTAATGACTGCAACAGTGAAACAGGAAGAACATCAGCAGCTTCAACTCAAGACTCTACAGGAAACCCATGCACAGAAATAACTTTCTAAACTTCAGAAGTCAACACCCAGGCTTCATAAAGAAAAATGTAGTCAAAGGACAATTCTTCAGGCTAAGCAGAATAGTTAGCGAAGACGCATATTTTGAAACACACTTCCTCGCACTAGAAGAGCTATTTATCCAGAAACAATACCCTGCTAAACTAGTAAAAGACACAGCATAAGAGGTAGCCAGACAGAGACAGACATATACGCCACCTACCATCATTAAATATGGCTTCCAAACCAAAGCTAAGGAAGAGGATGAAAACCTCCCACGGTTCCCCATCCCCATATCCATGGATGCAGAAAGTGGTAGGAGTACCATTAAAAAGCACTGGGACATACTAAAGTGCAACCCTGAAGTGGAAAAAGCTCTAGGCAAGGAACCTAACTTTTGTTTCAAAAGGACCCCCCCCCCTCAAAAAACAATATAGACCCACAGGAACCCTAACTCCCAAACAAACACCTGGCACACACCCATGTGGGCAATGCAACTGTTGCCAATACATTCAAGCAGGCATCAGCTTTCAACCCACCACTCCAACACCACTGATCGCTTTCCGCAACTGCTTTGATTGCCACACCACTAACGTAGTATACTTAAGCACCTGCGCCCACTGTCCAAGCTTTTACATAGGCATGACCACGTGCAGACTTAGTGACAGAATTAAACAGCATTATCAAGCCATCCACAGAGGTGACTCCTCCAATGCACTTCCCAAGCACGCCCCATATTGCAACAAACCCCCACTTTTCAAATTCCTGATCCTTGAACAAGTCCTTACCTTCAGTGGTGATTCCAGCACCCTCCCTGAGGTAAAAGAACTTAAATGGCAGCTAGAATTGAGGGATGACACTACCCCAGGTCTCAATAGTAGCCTAAACATTAAATGCTTACTGAAATGGATTAGGTAAAGAGATGGGAGACACTAAACCACAGGTCAGCCTCCATGACCTCATATTGTTAACATACTTCCCTGTATAAATAAATCAGTTGGTACTAAACAAAAGTAGATTTCTGATGAAATTCGAATTGTTTTTTTAAATAAACTTGCGAATGAAAGCACTCAAATCTCATCCTGACTCCAGTGTTTTCTTTTGGCTCTCCACTAGCTCCAGGACCGAAGTTTGTTTTCTCCTGGTAAGTGTGTCTTTCTTGTGTATATACATATATCTATAAATACACACACACACACACACACACACACACACACACATATATATATATATATATATATATATATATAGCTATATACATATATAAATATAAATATATATATAGCTATATACATATATACATATACACATATATATATTTACAAACACACACACACACATATACACACACACACACACACACACACACACACACACACACACACACACACACACACACACACACACACACACTCCGAAGGTTCACAAGAGCTTAGAGGATTCACCTCTCTGGCCTATTGTGAACGGAAGAAATTCCATTACTTATCCCATTGCCATGGTCGTTGATACAGTTTTGAAGAATTTGGTTGAAAGTGTAGATCATATTTGCAAAGACTCTTGGTCCTTTCTATGTAACGTCAGTGGCCTCGAATACAGATCATATTGTTTTCCTGACCATTGACATTAAGGATCTGTATAGCATCATACTTGTGGATACAGGGATTGAATGGGTTTCCAATTTCATGATGGATAAGGGCAGTTCAGTAAGAGAAATTGAGCTAGTACAGGAATTTTTGGATTGAATTTTGACAAACAATTATTTCATGTTCGAACGGAGATATCATTTACAAAAGACGGGTGTTGCAATGGGCTTTCCATGTGGGGCTAGCTTTGCCAACCTCGTGATGGCCCACTGGCAGCAACAATTTGTCTTTAACAACAATGGGTTTAGCGCCAATATCTACTACTACACTAGGTAATTGGACAATGTGTTCATCATGTTTGATGGCTCTATCGAAGACATTCCCAAGTTTATTGATTATTTGATTGCCTCTACGGATTTTTTGTCCTTCACATATAGTTCAAATACAGAGAACATAGTATTTCTGGATATGGATTTCTATAAAGATAGAGGGAACCAAGTGTTCAAAGCTAAGATTCACAGAAAATCCACTTAGTCCAATTCTTTTCTTCATTACACTAGCAGTCACCCTTATCAACAAAGGAAATCTGTTGTTAAGGGCCAGTTGGTGAGGGCGGCCCGCATGGTTTCTGATGACTATTAATTTTTTTTTTTGGAATGTCAAACCTTGAGGGGAATGTTTCTGAAACGGGGGTACCCTAGCCAACTTTTAGAAGAGCTGATATCTGAGGTTCAACACAAGAGAAACAATGGAGTATTTAGTCCAATACTTTCAACTAGACATGTAGCCCCCAACACTTTGACATCTTTAGTTAAAAAGAACCAGTCATATACAGCAAACCCACCCAAGGTGACTTTTATCACATCATTCAATATCGATGCTAAGTTAGTATGACAAATTTTATACAAAAATTGGACTCTACTTAGTTCAGATACAAATCTGACTTCAATTCTGACTTGAATCCAGACCTAGAATTGTCTATAGAAGAGGGCAAAACCTTAAAAGTTTGTTGGAGAGGAGTAAGATCCCAGTAGCGAGAGCTCCAGGCATGTATAAATGCGAAAGCTGTTCCCAGTGTAGATTTATGGAGGTGGGTAATACCTTCTCCATTAGAGGGAGAAAATATGACATAAATAAAAGATTTAATTGTGCCACCAAGGGAGTGGTCTATTTAGCAACCTCTGCCCTTCTTTCTACATCGGTAAGACTGATCGCAGATTCAAGGACAGGGTTTACGAACACATTTACAGCATCAGGAAGTTAAAATTAGAGACTGTACTGGCTAAGCATGTGCACAAACACCCTCAGCACAGTTTCAAGTTTAGGGTGATTGACAAAATTGATCAGGATCCAGGGGGGGGGGGGGACCTCTCACCCTTAAGCTAGAACTGTGTTCCAGGGCTAAATGATGTATGTTCCTTGTCTTGTGTTTTAAAACTGAAGAGTCTGCAGAGGTAACGGATTATTTCTTCTGTACATTTGTTATTTGTTTACATCACTGGACCTTAGTAGAATTACTTTTGTGATTTTTTTATACTCTTTGTATTTTTTGTAGTATATTAGTTAACTGACAGGCTGGGTAATAGTGGATACATGATTTTACTAGTGGGTACTTCTTTTAAATGAATTGCTCATTTTGCACATCAAGTAATTTAGCACAATTTTTAAAACAAAGTTTTGTATAACTTTTTTTTAAAATCAGGTCATTCTTAGTGTGCATGTTTATTCATGCTTATTCATTTAGTATTTGTATTTATATTGAAATGTTTTTAAATTTTTGCAACTTTTGCTTTTAGAAGCTAATTGAGGTTCAGCATGTGACATTTTAAATAGCTGCATTTTGCATTAGTTCTGTTTGTCTGATGAAGTCTTGGTCATAGAAGCAAGACGAAAGCGCTTACACTACTTGTTTTTATGAATTAAAACTTGTCTCTGTGGATTATATTTTTTTCCTTAGATTTGTCTTGCCACTTGTGGTTGTTTTCAGCATTTTTTGCAGTTATTTTTTACAAGTTTGTTAGTAGATCTGACCACAAGCTAATCACCCTAGACATCCAAATCCCACCCCCTACCCCAGATTAGAGAAACCACCATAAAAAATTTCTCCAAAGCCAACTTCACTCTTCTTAAGACAGAAGTGGCAAACTTCACGACACACATGCAGATGGACAATAGGGGTACGACTGCTGAATCCTACACAAATGCACTTTATAAGCACTTACACGAGTGCATGGATCGTGCTATCTCTAACAGAACCAAGATGCTATCTTTCAAAAAAAGGAAGCCAATCTGGTGGTCCCCTGCCATAAACAAACTCTACAACAGAAGAAACTGTTGCAAAAAAAAAAAAGAGTAAAATCCCATGATTGGAGGAACTCCCTGGTCAGCCTCAGTTAGAAGCAGAGATCTCTCATAAAATCCTCCAAAGCTAGTTACGAAAACAAAATCGCCACTGATTCTAAAGGCAACCATAAAGCATTCAATAGCTATGTAAAGAATCTCAATGGCAACACTCAGATCTGCTCTGAGTTACAGCACAATGGCACTAAATATACAAAACCAACTGATATTAACAACAACTTGGCAGAAAGGCTCAGTGCTAACTTTACCCCCTTCTCACCCCTTAAAGGGCCCATCGCTATACCGGAAGAATGCAAAGTTCCAGTAATCACGGCGGCACAGGCAAAAACCACACACTCCAAAGCCAAAAACACAGCATCCATGGGACCTGACAACATCCCAGGCTGCGTTCTACATGAACTACAGAATGAACTGGGACCCCACCTAAGCACCATGTTCAATCATAGCCTCACCTCAGGCTTTGTGCCCTCTAAATGGTGCAAAGTGGCAGTTATCCAACTCCACAAAGGGGGAGAAGTCACAGACCCAGGGAACTGCCGCCCCATTAGCCTAAAGAGCCTGGTCTCCAAGGCCATGGAACACGCCATCATGGAACTTATAAACAAGGACATTGGTAATCTCCAAATTCTGGACCCCACCCAGTTTGGGTTTGTAAAAGGTAGATCATGTCTCCTAAACCTGATAGACTTCTTTGAAGCAGTCACCAAAGCCGTAGACGAGGGTGAGGTGGTTCAAACAGCCTATCTAGATCTCGCCTAGGCTTTTGACACCATCCCCCACTCTGAAACTCACTAAACTAGGTATAAATCCCAATGTCACAAGATGCGTTGTCAACTGGCTCACTGACAGAACCCACACTGTGAAAGTAGCAGACTCCAAATCTTACTTCAGACCAGTGACAAGTAGAGTTCCACAGGGTTCAGTCCTGGGTCCTCTCCTG
>NC_056738.1:431355918-431358418 GCF_019279795.1 Protopterus annectens | reverse complement strand
ACACCACTTGTAACTGGTCTGGAGTCTGACATGGCTCCAGCAATTCTAACCATGTGGGTTCTGTCCTTGAGCCAGTTTCCAATCCATCTAGTGACATAGAGGTTTATATTTAAGCTGGTGAGCTTATCTATAATGCCCGAGTGGGGTATTGTACCGAAGGCTTTAGCGAGGTCCAGGTAGGCTGTGTGGACTACCTTCCCCTCGTCAATCACCTTGGTGACTGTTTCAAAGAAATCAACCAGGTTTAAAAGGCAGGATCTGCCCTTAACAAAGCCGAACTGGGTAGGATCCAGTGTCTGTAGGTCACCAATATCTTTATTTATGAGGTCCATGATGATCCTTTCCATAGCTTTGCAGACTAAGCTAATCAGGCTTATGGAGCGATAGTTTCCAGGATCTGTTGAGGCACCACCTTTATGGAGAGGGACCACTGTTGCTGTACGCCACTCTTTGGCCACATATCCTGTAGTAAGGCTGAGATTGAACAGTAGTTTTATGTTTGGGTTTAGCTCTTCTTGGAGTTCATGTAGGACGCAGCCCGGGACACCGTCTGGTCCCATTGATGCTGTGTTTTTTGCTTTGGAGAGGGCGGCTCTTACCTGAGCATCTGAGATGTGAGGGGGGCAGCACTCTGCTGGGATAGATATTTGCCCTTTTGGTGGGGAGAAGTTTGCGCTGAACCTGTCAGCTAGGATGTTGGCAATGTCTGTGGGTTCTGTGTATTTTTTGTCATTTTGGACTAATTCTGAGCATATCTGGGAATTACCACCCAGGTTCCTAACATAACTAAAGAAAGCCTTGTGATTATCCTTACTGTCCTGTGCAATTTTTCTCTCGAAGCTGGCCTTAGACAATTTTATGAGTGCCTGTAGTTTTTTTCTAATACTGATCAGTGATGCCTTCCCTTTTTGGGATTTTGCTCTATCATTTAGTAGCTTCCTCCTTCTATTGTATAGTTTGTTTATGGCTGGGGTCCACCAGACAGGACGTCTGCCTTTGGAGGATTGGGTCTTGGTTTTATTCGGGATCGCATAATCCATGCATTCCTGAAGGTTTCATAGAATGCGTTTATAAAGGATTCTGCGGTCTGGGCCGTATTTTCCACAGGCCCGGGGGCTTTGAAGGATTCCACCTCGGTTTTGAGGAGTGTGAAATTTGCTTTAGAGAAGTTTTTCATTGTGGTTTTCTGGGCAGGGGGTGGGGTTGGGATGTGAATATCCAGTGAGATTAGTTTATGGTCTGATCTTACCAGTGAGGGATACACTTCTGGTCTGGAGCATAGAGTCCCCATGTTGGTGATGATCAGGTCCAGTATGTTTTCCCCTCTTGTGGGAGTGGTAACAAGTTGTTCCATAGCATTTGAGTTTATAAATTCTAGGAACCTTTGGGCTAGGGTGTTGGAGCTAGAGTAATGCTCCCAGTCTATGTTTGGGTAGTTGAAGTCACCTAATATAATGGTGTTAGGAGAGACCTTCATATTTTCCAGTGTTCTCAGGAAGGCCGAGTGGGGTTCCTGGGTTTGGGAGGGTGGTCTGTAGCAGGCTATAAACTGGAAGGCAGTTTTACCCACTGTTAGTTGCACATGGATAGTCTTTGATGCTTCGTACTTTGCCACCAACCTGGAGGTGTGGGTATTTTTGATGAATATCGATACTCCCCCTCCTTTTGTGGTTCAGTCCAAGTTTTGGGGCCGAAAAGCATGGTATGAGGTATAACCTGGTAGTGCTGGGGTGCTCTCGGGAGCCCTGAACCAGGTTTCTGTTACTGCACAGATATCGATGTTCTCCATGCTAAGGAGAGTTTTGAGTGCGTGCATCTTGAAGTTTAGACTTCTGGCGTTGAGTAGCATTACTCCTAGTTTCTTATCCCTTGTGATACCTATGGAGGTAGGTATGTCTTTTGAACCTTGCCTAAAAAAGGCACTATAGGGGTAGCAAGAGCCTTTGCCAATATCCGAAAGCCCAGGGGTGAAAGGTGCAAGCCGTCCCTAGCGAAGCATCGTGGCTTGTCGAGCATATCATCCCAAGCTGACAGGCATTGGATCCCCTTTGAATGACACCAGTACTTAAGCCAATTATTGAAATTGATCATCTTGTCTTCATATTGTGGCATCATTCTTGGTGAGGGTAAGATGCTACTCAAGGTGAGGGTCATACCGGCCTGGGCTACATGCTCAGAGAGCTCATCAGGTGTGTTGTTTAGTCTTAAGGGATGTGACTGTTCGGCACACTGGCTTTGTGAGATATGTGTTGCACGTGTTTTGTTTTGGGGTAGCGGTTGCTTGGGTGTCTGCTTTGGAGGTCTCTGCTGCTTAGGCAGATCTTTATTTAGAGCCTCCGAGTATGTTTTTGTGTGATTATGTGTTTGGTTTGCTGCCGTGGTAGGTCTATGTGAGACTGGAATTGTAGTGAGTGTGATTTCCTTCTCCTCCTGACTGGTTATGCCAGTACTGAGTAGAGAGAGCTTAGCCTCCAGTTTGGCTATTATGGTTGCATCTCTC
>NC_056738.1:431220918-431333418 GCF_019279795.1 Protopterus annectens | reverse complement strand
CCTTCCCAGGTTCAAACACAACGGTTGGATTATTGCACGAAGGGAAAAAGCATTCTGGATACACCAGTTATCAAGAACGACTGGGAGCAGTGACAGGTTTGTGCTCTAAAGATTTTCCCTCAATTGTTAACAATAACGCTAATGACGCAAAGTCATTAAATGGACCTCATAAAGCGTATGATACCTTGGAAAATAGTTTTACTATTCCTAATGGACAAAGTTCTGGTGTGCAAAAATTAATTAAAGACACTTGCCAAGAACTGGACATTAATGAGACATTTAACAATAGTAAAATTAATTTACCTGACTTGACTTTTGAAACCCAAACGGTTACTTCCTACTAAAACATATTCTACAGCAGCCACAAATACTATGGTTAAAAAGAATGATGCAAATGTACATTCTGTTAAAGATAATTTTTCAGGTAGATGTACTAAGGGTATTCAAGAAATGTATCTTAACAAATTTTTAAATACATGTTTTAACATAGACACTGGTACTGCAATTTAAGGGCAACACAGCACATTTAACAAACCGTTAGGAAGTTTAAAGGAGATGATATATGCATTTGGTAAATTATTGAAACAAATTAATGGATTGAAAACTGATAATGCTTATTTACACAAATGTATCGAAATGAAAATAGTTCCCCAAGGATTGAGATTTTTTAAAAAGCCTATGGGAATTATAGTAGAAGAGAATGGTATTACAGAATTTAATTAATTTTTTGATGAATGTGGATTAAAATACATGAACATTCTCATCAAACATTATGATGAGAAATTAATCAAACTGATTCAAGAAGTAGAAACATTAGATTCTCAAATTACTAGTGACTTATTCACAGAATGGGAAAATTTATATACTAAACAATTTACCATAGCTGAAAAATGGATAATTAATATTGGGGAGAGGAAAAAGAAGAAAATGATCAGGGATGTACAACAATACAAAAATGGTGAAGCTTATGTTTGGTTTAAACACAAAGTTGAACAGGAACGAATGTATAAGATACATGAAGTGAAAGATGTTCATAATAGTACTTTGTCTGATAAATACGAAGCCCATTTTCAGGGGGAAAAAGAGAAATATACTCAACCCTACTGGAATCAAAACCGAAAACAACAGTCAAGGTATGGAAGGAACAACAACAGACATTGGGTGTAGAACCAGAAATTGTATCGAAAAAATTTGAAGTTTCTAATACTCACATTAAAGAAATTTCAGTAAAGGAAAATACATATACACGTGCCAATTTCACTATATACAATTTTTCCAGTATAGACATTAACAGCAGTCATTTTGATCTATTAGTCAAGGGTATGAAATACATTCCTAACCCTCGTTTCAATTTAGTTGACTGCTTATGTGAAATAAAAAAATATGCAAGAAAGATTAATTTAGCTATATTTTTCAACAAGTCTAGCACATCTAAATCAAAAAATAAGGATGAGAGTACTAAAGAGATTAAGAAAACGAGTTTAAAAACTGAAAGTACATTTATTCCACCGTATTATCCTAGAGTAGAAATATTTGAGAAAGTGGTAACTAAAGAAATTTATAACATGTACAATGAACAGAAGAAAAATATTTTTTCAAATAATTTAACCAAACAAGAGAAGGAAACCTTAGATGCATTAAGGATGAATACTCCAATCAGTGTTATGAAACCTGACAAGGGGGGAGGGGTAGTCATATATGACAAGATGTAATATATCATGAAAATGTACGATATATTGCATACATCAGGTAATTATGAGACTATTTCTATTAACGAAGTAAATATCGCATACCAGAGAATTGATTCATACCTAGAAGAATTTTTAATAGATGGTAGGATATCTGGAGAAACACATAATTATCTCAGAGTAAAATTTCCTATAATGGCTACCCTGATAGGAATACCCAAGATACATAAAAATACTAGTAACCCCCCATTTAGACCAATCTTGTCAGGTAATCGAGCTAAAACATACCCCATATGTAAATACATTGATATCATGTTAAAACACGTTTATAAAAAAATCCCACACATGGTCAAAGACTCGTGGGAATTCTTGAGTATGTATCCTACAACTTATTGGAAGGATGAAAACTGTTTTGTCACCATAGATGTAATTGATCTATTCTCATGCATCCCCAAACAAGTAGGATTAGACGCATTTGCTAACAGTATTCGTAAATATTCTGAACTGGAATGGGATGAGATTTGCCTTATAATTGAATGTATGTCTATGGTCTTGGATAACAATTTCATTTATTTCGAAGGAGAACATTTTAGGCAGACTAAAGGTGTGGCAATGGGGGCCGCGTGTGCCCCCATATTTGCCAATATGGTGATGCTTGACTGGGAAGAAACCACCCTTTTTCCCAGCCCTTGGTACAAGAGCATTCTCCATTATTCAAGATTTTTGGATGACATACACTTAATATGGGGTGGCACCAAAGACGAATTGAATAGACTCATAGAATTTTTTAACAACAGTTTCACAGAGTTGTGAAGGTAAGCATACCTCGATGCTTATATATACAAAGACAAAGGTGAACTGAAATCCAAAATTTATAGAAAAAACACATTTTCAAACGATTATTTAGCTTATGACAGTTGTCATCCTATTAGGCTAAAGCAAAACATATTTAAGGGCCAATGTATTCGTGCTTCACGGATGACATCTGATTACAGAACAATGAAGGATGAAATTGATTATATAACTGGGTTATTCAAAGATAGAGGATACCCATTCAAAATGTTGAATGAAGTAGGGACATATGTTATCAACGAGTGGGGCAAAAAATATAAACCCTTATTTGGTTCAGGATTAATCAATTACAACAAAAGTTTAAATTCCAATAACCCAAAGGAGCCATTCGGATACCAACGGGCATTAATATTATGTTACAGTCCCATATCTGATAAAATAATAGACATAGTGAACAAATGTTGGTATTTGTTACATTCTGATTCCCATGTCAAAGAAATTGTGGGTAGTAGACCCGGAATAGTGTACAAAATGGGGGATAATATTAAGGAAATTTTACAAAAAAATCCCAGAGACGGTATGAAAAACATGCAGAACATGAACATCATCAACAGGAAGGTCTCCTCGGAAGGCACTCGAAAATGTGGAGCATGTAATCAATGCAAATACATTCTTGAGGTGAATAAAATGTGCATTTATAATGATTACAAACAAGTGGTCAAACCAAAAAAGGGGAACTACAACACAAAGATGGTAATATATATTGCAACGCATGGGGCATGTACAAGTTTTTACGTTGGTAAGACCGAGAGAAATTTTAGAAAGCGTATATATGACCACACTTATAGTATAACAAAAAAAGATGCTACCAATGCACTTTCTAAACATGTAGAAAAAATGGGGAATGACCATGAATTTAAATTTGCTATATTAGACATCATATATAGCAATCCGAAAGGAGGGGACACCAAGAAATTGTTGAATTTTAAGGAAATATGGTGGCAATTGTATTTAGATGCATTAAACCCACCAGGTTTGAATGATTTTATTTCTTGTAAACCTATTTTGGAAATGGAAAACAGAAGACAAACAGGCACATAAACATCAAGATATGTGCTCAACTATGAATATATTTACAGAAACTTTAGTTTACATCCTACGGATTTTTCATGGGCAGAGACATTTTATCTTGTATGTGTAAAATATATTATATTTAATTTAATGTTGAATGTAATATACTAATTCTTGAATATTAATTTTCACTAGATTCTCACTAGTTTTTTTCACAAGTGATTATTTCGGTTCAAGAATATGAGCCGTATTCTGCAGACCAGTGTCATTGTTATACACAGTCTTATTTAATTACAGTGTTTTTTATATGTTATTTAAGCGTTTTTATATACAATATTCATTTTCTACATATAATATAATTTTTAACATATAATATATATCTTGTATATATATATATATATATATATATATATATATATATATATATATACACACTTTTTTTAAAAGGAGATTGTTATATAAATGGATTTTTAAAAGAAAAAATTATGAATATTATGTGACAATTTGTACCTTTAAGTACGCATCATAGGTGATTTTTTTGGCGCTAAGCTTGAATATTTAATGGAATTTACAGCGTACAACAGTGTTCTGATGAAGCTCACAGTGAGTGAAAGCGCTTAACCTTTTTCTGCTTGTACCTTGTTCTCTGTTTTTATTGTGTGTCCGCATTAAATCTATATATTTTGAGGAAGTAGTGCACTTATTGGGGTCATCCTGAACATACTCTCATTGGTGTGTGGTTGTTCCAAGATTCTGTTATACATACAATTAGCAGTGGTGTGGAGGGCTTGCCTCCCTGTAAAAAAAACAATGTTTTAATATTTTTTTGTAGATTTTGCATGTGCTGAGACGTCGATTGGTACATGCATAGTAGTGTTTGCTAAGTCAAGCCTTTGGTGCCAAATTTGCAAATGTCGAGAATTGGGTGCTTTGAGCAATATCAGTGCACCCATATGTATGCATAAATTCCTAACAATTTTAATTTGTTTATCCCCCCATCCAAAGGTGTTTGCCTCACAGACAAGGTACAGGGTTTGATTCTCACCTTTGGGTTGAAAAATGGCTAGCCTAGCAATCAGCTATGAATATGTCTGGTATTTTTTATAAGATTCAAGGCCCACAAAAACTACATACACTGGTGACTCCCTGCTGGCAATTTGAAACAAAGAACAAGGAAAATAATTTATTTTTGTGTCTGTTTAATTGTGTAAACTGATAGTGGCTGCTTTCAATTTTCCCTGTTCCATTTTGTTTTGTCCTTTGAGAAATCTGTCTGGCCTGGTATCTTTTGTTCTCTGTGGGAGACAGACACATAAATTACTCATGCTGCACATTTCATTTGTTAATTTGTTTCTTGAGTGATACCTGAATATACAGAGCATATCTGTGGCCTTGTCTTTTCTGATAAGACTCAAGGTCTGCAAAAGCTACAAGCACTGCCAGTGACTCCTACTGCTGATTTTTCCCACCATTCCTTGTACTGTTTTTTTTTTTTTTTTTTTTTTTTTTTAACTTGGTAATTTTTAACTTGCCTGCCCTTACTGTAAATTGACATTTGCAGGCTCCTCTTTTTTGCACTGCTGATATCCTGTTTTGTTTTTTCAAAAGTGCATTTTGCCTGTCATTGTTCTTCTAATTTATTTGCTCTGCATTCAATATACAGCTAGTGTTGGATAAAGCAGTGTTTTTATACTCAAGCAAGCTATTTTCTGCATTTTTACACCAAAAAGACAGCTTTCCATATAGTGGATGTGGGTGGATGCCTGGCTTGTATAGGTTAAGGAAACACACCACCGATTCCTGCATGTAGTTGTTTTATTGGTCAGAGGACTTACTAAATCAGCTTACCTTGATTTTAGTGCCTTCATAAATTCTGCACAATTGAGTGACTCTGCTCATTTCCACAAAGTGAAGCACTTTTAATGGATAATCACACACTTTTATAAGCTGTTTACAGTACACTGTTGTTAATATCTTGAATTACGTATTGCCACTCCTTGTGCCTTTCCTTAAGTTTGTTTGTGGTAGCATTACACTTTGGACACTCTTTTACTGTGCTTTTACATTAAGAGGACTGGGATTATTCATCTAGTAGAAGTAGGTGTTTGACTGGTCTGCCAGAGTTGGTAAGCACACAGAAGGGCTCAAAGTGTAGCAGTTTTATTGGCCAGAAAGCTCATTGGTCAGTTTTCTGTATTTCCACTTCTGGTATAAATTTGGCACATTTGCAAGGAGCTGCTCACCGTACCATTGTCCTGTAAAGATGCAAACATCTAAAAGTAAATTTTCCCATTGGAACTGCCCATAAAGCAGTACCCCTGTAAAGAAGTATAGAACAAAACCTTGCACATCGACATGGCAAGCTTAGAATAGCTAGTTTGCACATCCAGTGGCAATACTGACAAACTTAGTATTTTTAGCCTAGTCTGCCTCCACCCCCCCCCCCAAAAAAATGCACCCTTAATAGCTTTCCGTTAACCCTCATATGCCGCATCCTTGTAGTTCACTTATTACGGGACCAGACAACATGGATACACAGTGTCTTAATTTCTCTGCATCCAGCCAGGTGGATATGGGTACCTTGAGACAATGTAGCACTTTTCTCAAGTTTACTGACAACCATCCTTAAAGTAATAGATAATGTACACAGGAGATGTACATACACCATGCCACTGGTGGCTAAACTCTTGCATAGAAGCTCGCACTAGGTTGTCAAAACCATGCACACAGCACTCCCCACACATAGCACACAATGCACACATAGGCCAAGATATGCGGAGGCATTTAAATGCCAACTTCCTAAACAAAAAAGACCCCCTAGAAATCCATCAATAAATATTATCCTCAGCAAACACAAAAGCACTCAACAAGACCCACACCTAACACTATGCTTACAGCATCAATCAGTACAGCCCCAAATACAAAGTCCATAGGGTAAACAAACTTCCCAGGACTCTAGTCACAGGGGACTCCATTGTAAAACATAACAAAGCCCCCCTAACCAGGCTAAAAAGGAGACGATAATGGTTAGTTGCCTATCCTGAATGAGGATCTGCCAAATTACACACAAATTCAAGTCACTGCACCACAGATACCATTATTATTCCATCTTAGTCTATGTAGATATAAATGGCCAGAGACATGCCTCCCTAGACTATATGAAGATATAGAGCTCTCTCAATAGGTGGTATGAGCAGCATATTACCTTCACCACGGATGATGCCACAATACCATCAAAAGTTGACCAGTTTTAACAACTGGATAAGCTTCTGGTGTCCTTCTAAGGGATCCAGTATTTTTCAGCATGGGAAGATATGCTTAACAGACCACATTGCTTTGCTAAAGTTGGTCTGCACCTGTCTCCTCTAGGCTTTCAAATACTGATTAAAACTATCCTTCCCCACAAAGCCTTTTTTGGGAGTGCCAACTTGAGAAACCTAGCGAAACAGCAAAATCAACTCAACAGAACCACAAGATGTTACTGTTCAATGCCAGGATGCTAAACAAAAAGCTAAATTCCACTCAAGCCTTCCTCACCCTGGAGAATAGACATCAGTGCAGTTACTGACACATGGTTACAGCTGAAGAGAATACTCCAGCAGTGCAAAGTTTCAGTGCCTTCCCCACTTTCAGACAAGTAGCTCCACAGACAGGGACTAAAGATGAAGGTGTCTCGATATACATCAATAAGAGGCATAGAAGTAGGTTAAAGAAGATGATGCGCTGGAGTTTCTCCAAGTGCAGGTTACCATAGATAAAATCCCATACCATACCATACCCTAGCAAGCTAATTATCATCCTGTATACCCCACAAAACTCATAGCGCATACTTACTAAAGACACTTACCATCCAACCTAATGCTTTGTTCACGGGGGTCTTTAATTATGCTTGTATATACTGGGAATCCTACATGGTCCCAAACATGCAGGCACAGATTCCTGGAATTCATAAATACAAACACCCTTAACCACTTAGTACAAATACCCACCAGAGGTTCCAACATACTGAACCTCATACTTACAAATAAAGAAGAATGTTACATCACCCCCAATGTCACATCTTCTCTGGTAAGTCTGACTATAAAGCGGTCTCCTTTGAAATCAAAATCAACTTGGCAACCCAAATAAACCCAGTAACAGTTAGGAACTATTCCATGGCAAACTACCTTGTATTAAATGATAGTTTGTCAAAATTCAAAGTCAATCCAAACCCAGAGAGCACAGCAGCCTAAGCAGAATTGTTCACAGAAACTCTGTACACCCACGTCAGTGAGGGTGCTGTACCTACTAGAAGTAAGCCCAAAACAAACCACCCTGGTGGCATCCCAGATTAGACAGGTTATACAACTCTTCTTTTTCTTCCTCTTTTGGCTTTTCCCAGTTAGGGGTCGCCACAGCGGATCACCTGTCCTCTCATGATTGGCAGTAGAGTTTTACGGTGTCAAGTTGCCAGCCCGACGCCCAACCTTCCACGGAAGGCACACTCACGCCTAGGCCTAATTTAGAATGTCTAATCCACCTACAGGATGTCTTTGGGATGTGGGAGGAAACCCACGCGACCACAGGGAGGACATGCAGACTCCACACAGAAGGCACCCCAGCCAAGGATCGAACCGGAGAACATCTTGCTATGAGGCGACAACGCTTACCGCTGCACCATCGTGGCTGCCCTAGAAAAACATCACAACTAAAATAAAGAAGTGTAACTTCCATAAAGGTAAGAAATCTCACATCAAATTGAACAGGCAGCTAAGTGGGTTAATTAATTCCAAACAATGCAAAACAAATAGACAGTTCCTCCGTCCAAGCTCCTGTAAAAGGCTGCGAGTAATACTCAACTCGATTAAGAAGGTAATTACCAATTAAAACTCTGCAAAACTCTCACATCAGCATAACATATATACAAATCCTGGTAAGCGCTTTCATCTGCGCAATGCAGACTTCATCAGACCAGGTGACACAGTTAATACTATTGCTTTTAAATACTTTTTGGTGCCAACTTTCACACAACTGAAATAAATATATTTAACCCTTTAATCGGCGCATATCTTCTTTTTAAAAAAGTTTAAAGTATTTAAAATGTCAACACACAAGATCACTGATCTACAATACAAAATATATACATCCTGAAAAAATACTAAAAAATTGCCATATTGCTGTACTTAATAACATTATTAAAACCATACTATTAATATTTTCCATAAAATCATGACTGTAAAAATATGAATATCAAAAATTAAAACAGAGTGTAACATTACTAAAACCCTGCTATTATGTTTTTCATAAAATCATAACTGTGCAATGTCAAAAAATGAAAAATAAAACAGAAAACAAAACGACATACTATACACAAAATTCATCAATAAGCATATATATCACATATTTTAAACTATATTATATACATTATCTCTATTTTTGCTAGGACTAATTCCTAATGTCCTTCATGTCTTCTGATACTTATTGCAATAGCAAAAACGGCTTAACAGAAATGAAATCATTGATGCCCGGTTCTCTAGTGGCATCTGTTAAAAATTGCCAAACACTTTCCCTTTTACCTAAAAGTGCCTTAAAATTCCCTCCACGAGGTGAATTCTGTACATGATCGATGACAGCAAATTTAAAATTATGCAAATCACATTTACTGATGTGTCTGTAAAGTGCATTTTTTGTGTCCCTAATTTTAATCCTATAAATATGGTCATATATCTGTTTCTTCAGTTGCCTTTCTGTTTTTCCGATGTAAAATGCAGGGCATGCAGTGCACTTAGCCAAATAAATTATATTACTACTATTGCAGTTCCCTCTTATGAATTTCACATAAGTTCTGTTGGTATCATTCAATCTGCATCCCACTTCCTCACTTATATAACCACACTAGTTATAAGCCCCACATTTCTTGGTAATTTTTCCATCCCTATCAATATTATTACACTTCGACATTCTTTCTAAATATATTTTTCCATTCAAACCCATTTTCTAAACAAATTATGGTCTATCGCCCAAAATGTTTTTAACTTCGTCATCTACTAATATCATGTTCCAGTGCATGCATATAATATTTTTTATGTCATTCACGTAAGGTGTATATGTCAAAACACATGCTCTAATAAAAAAGGCACTATTGCATTGTAGTACTTCCAGTTACAGTGCTGTTTCTTTAGCATAATTTATGTAGTACCCCCTCGAGTTAACATGCAGAATACCCAAGGAATATTCATGGTGCAAGGAAAGACATCATCATGAATATTTATTCATTATTCTAAAATGTCACCAGGTGTTGGGTGGCAGGTAGGGTTTAGGCTACTGCACATCTGGGGCAGGGGGTACTGTTCTACGACACCCTTAATACAAGGTAAATTACGTTCAGTTAATTTAATAATTAAAAGAAGAAAAAAAAGCTGGCTGCTATGATAAACCTAATCTAGGTATTATAGGATTTACCAGCCCACTGCAGGTAATTAATAAATAAATGGGTATCATTGGATAGAAATGTTTAACTAAATATTGTATGGGTACACCAAGGTTTAGGCAATTTGCTGGAAATTATTTAGGACCTAATGGCAGAAGTGCTTTACACTGCATATAGGAAAAAGGCCAGCATGTAGACGCTGCGACCGGACACATATGTAATTGTCCTTTAATCATGTAATCCCACTTTGTGATGTAACTGCTGATATGTACTAGTAACCTTTAAATCTTGTGTTTTGTATTTTTTGTAACCTTTTAACTACTGCTGCATTTCTGCTGTATATTGCAAATATTTGAAGTTGTATCTGCTGCCTTTTTGTAAGTCTAAAACCCTTCTACTGCTGTCCCATTTTTACTTTGTATCTACCTTTTCCCCGTATATCTTCTATCTCATTCCTCTCCTGTACCACTATCTCTTCTCACACCCCCCCCCACTCCACTGTTTTATAAGCACACACTCTCACAACAAACCTAACCTTAGATCATCCTCCTCTACCAGTCTGTACTACACTACCTAGCTGTATTTATCTTTCTCCTTCCACCGGAGCTACTCAGTAATCACTCTTTTCTTTTCTCTTTTACAGCTTGCTAGAGTTGTCTTTCAGCCTCCCCAGGTGTTGCCCACAGTCTGCAAATCACCCTGGCTTCCAGCCCTTGAAAAAGAAAATAAAAGCCACCAAATGGAATCTCTGCATTTTCTTACAATGGTAGACAAGGGGTGATCAAAGTTAAGGTCGCAGTCAACCTGTGATTCCAGGTCCCTTACCACTTCATGGGTACTTAAAGGTATTGTTAATTGACTGGATAGTGTGAAGGGCAATTTTTGTGCCAATGGGAACGATGACCCATTGCTTTGCTTTCAGTATGAGACAGTGATTAATACACTAGATGTTGGCCTGTGTGAGACCATCCTGGAGTACACTGCCATCATTTGGGGATTCAATGATTGCACCTAGTTTGCAGTCATCTGCAAACTTGGTCAGCTACAACCCTTTGGTATATACATACCAGACGTTTTGGTCAAAACTAAACAGTAGGGGGCCCAGCACCAACCCCTGTGGCACCTCACTGGTAACAGGTCTGCTGGTTGATGTGGAGTCACCAACTTTGATAGTGGGTATTCAGTTTGTGAGCCAGTTGGTAACCCATTTTACAGTGAAGGGGCTTACATTCAGTTTGCTAAGTTTATTGGTAATGCCTGAATGTGGGAATGTGTACAAAGCCTTTGTCAATTCGAGGTATGCGCTGTGTACAGATTCGTCCTCATAAATGGCCTTGGTCACACTTTCAAAGAAATCCACCGAATTTAACAGGCAGGATCTACCCTTCATGAGGCCAAACTGGATCCAGGGCTTGAATGTCACCTACGTCTTTATTTATGACATATGTTCCATGGCCTTACAGATGAGAATGGTCAGGCTTATAGGTATGCAATTCCTCAGTTCTGTTGCTAAGCCACCTTTGTGAAGGGGAATAACTGTAGCTGTTCTCCATTCCACAGGAACAAAGCCTGCGGTTAGGATATGATTGAAAAGGATACTTAGTGGTGATGCTAATTCATGTTTTAGCCTGATTAGAAGACAGCCTGGGATGTCATCTTGTCCCACAGAGGCCATGTTCTTTGCCTTTGACAGGGCTTTGAGGACCAGCTCTTTATATACATGAGGAGGGGAGAGAGCTTGCTGTAAGTTAGGAGGGGTTAAGGGAGTAAGATTGTTACCAAACCTGTCCACTAGCAGGTTCGCTATGCCTGTGGAATCAGTGTGTGCGATACGGTTGGCCACCAGTCGTGCACATGCTTGGGTCCTACCCTTTAGGTTATGTACATAGCTGTAAAAGGCCTTATGGTTATTCTTGGCAGTACTTGCTAGGTTTCACTCAAAGGAGCTCTTGGGAGGAGGATTTTGACAAGTTGTCTTATTTGCCTGTTAAAGCTGAGGAGAGTACTTTTCCATTGTTGGGTCCTTGTCGTTCTTTTCTTGGACAGCAACATTTTGTGTTTATTGTAGAGTTTGCGGAAGCTGGATGTCCACCATGGTAGCTTGATTTTACTCAGGGCTCTGGCTTTCATTCTATTTGGTACAGCTAAGTTTATACACTTAAGCAAGATTGCACAAGGCTTTAGGGTACGCTTCAGCAAAGTTATCACTTTCAGCTTGGGGTGGGGCTTGAAAAGAGGGTACATTTTGCCTTGGTGAAAATTTTTAGTCTGATTTCAGCCTGTGTGAGTTCTGGTGTTAGTGGCTGACTGACTTGTGGTCAGTTTTAACTAATGAGGGTCCAACAGTTGCAGCAGAGCACCTGCTTGACATGTTGGTGAGGACCAGATCTAGAATGTTTGTTCCTCTTGTTGGAGTATGGACAATTTGCTCCAGGGCAATTGAATTCACAAAGTCAAGGAACTTTTGTGTTAGTAAGTTTGGGCTAGAGTAGGTTTCCCAGTTGACGGTGGGATAATTGAAATCACCCATAACCATTGTGTTCAGTAACATTTGGATTGTCTTCAGTTTGGTTAAGTAGGCTATGCGGGTGTCGTGACCCATGGAGGAGACCTATAACTGGCTAGGACTTTAATGGGGTTCTTACCCACTATAAACTGGACCTGGAGTAACTCCATGGAGTTGTCCAGTCTAGAAGTGAGGTGAATTTATCTCCAATATAAACTAAAACACCGCCTCCTTTGGTTTTCACAGGTTCTTTTGTGGTCTAAAGATGTGGAAGGCGTTGTAGCCTTGCAGGGCCGGGGTACTCTCTCAGGCCTTAAACCAGGTTTCTGTGACTGCAAAGACATCTATATCTTCTAGTGATAGAAGTGCAGTTTTCGGTTTAAGCTCCTAGCATTAACAGAATGACCCTTTTGTTCTGATTGGTTAATTTCACATGGGTAATATTTTCGAGACCTTGCCAAAAAAGGCACTATGGGGGAAGGCAAGAGCATTTGCTAGCAGCCAAAAGCCTAGTGGTGCCAGGTGAAAGCCATCTCTGGCAAAGCAATGAGGTTTGTCGACCATGACCTCCCAAGCAGACAGGAACTGGATCCCCTTGGAATCACACCAAAAACTAAGCCAATTACTGAAACCAATCAATTTTTTGTTTATAGTGTGGCAGCATTTGAGGTGAAAGTAGTATGCTGCTCAAGGCTAGGGACATACTTGCCTGGAACACATACTCAACAGTTCAACCATGTCCTCTGCATACAGTCCAGTGAGGTACGGCTCAGGTCATTCACATCAACATGAATTATGACACAGTCATAACGGTACTTGATGCTGAGAGACTTGAGTGCATGCGTGATTTGGCGAATCCTGGCATCAGACAGACAGCTGACTGTGACTTTCTCCTTGTCCAATCTGGTGAGTGGGACATCTGTGTGTCTCACTACAGAGTCTCCAATGACAAGAACACTTGGTTTTTTGAGTGTTATGCCTTACAGGCTTGGTGGGTGAGATACTGGTGTTGCTATGTGTCATGGGTGCTGTGGAGATTGTGTTAGCTGTAACAGACTTGTGTTTTGGGAAGGTAGTGGTGGGTGAGTTGACAACCTTCTCATTGTTGCTATTTTGAGTGAGAGAGAGCATTGATTTTAGATTCTTAGTGTAAATACATCTCTCACACTATGTACTACACTGTTATTAGTACAAAGTTGCCTGTGTACATGAGGAAATTGCTACACTAACTCAAGAGACCCATGTCAACAAGGCTGGCAGGAGAAACAAGGGTAGTCCAAATGTCCATTATGCTAGGTTGAAAACTGTTGTCACTAGCGGTGGCTTTTCAGAAATGATCACAGAGGAGCTTGAATGGATATTTCTGCCTGGGGTTTAAGGGAAAATTTGTTGACTTTAACTGTTCAGCTTTGGTGCACAATTGCATGGTAGTGCGCAGTGATGCACGATGCTCAAACAAGCAGAAACCAACTCAGAACAATGGCCTAAATACCAGTGCTAAAGACTTGAAAAAAAAAACCTTAACAAAATTCAAAAGGACCAATGAGGATACTTATTCCAAGTGCCAGACTAGCCTCCCTTTACCAGTCAGGTGCCACACAAACATAATTCTCTCACAAAAGTGCAGACAAGCACCTGCAAGTTATAAAAAGGTTTTATAACTTTCCATATACAATTCCTGAGGGGAACGTTAAGAGTCTTATTTACTGGTAATTTTTGGGAAATGTAAATGCCTTTAGTGGTAAAATTTTCCTGGCAACCACTACTAAACTTGTATATTCCTGGAAGTTTAGTTTATAAATATGCAAACACACTTGTATACATGCGTTTGCTTTGGACATTCACATCATTTTGTGGCAAGAAATCAGCAAGAACAAGAAAAGTCATTTAGAAGCAAATGGCACTCTAGCTTTACTTAGAAATATGATAGATGTATACACATATATAAAAAAAATCTGCAATGTGATAGAATGAAGGTCTTCTGTGTCTTGAGGCAGAAAGTTGCAGCATATTTCTCAACTTCTTGGTTTAATAATTCTGAGCAAGGCCTAACCTAATGGCGAGACAAAACCCCAGATTAGGAGAATTTAGAAGTATTAATGTAATGCATTTCAAAGTTAATAGGACTACAGTTCCTGTATCAGTCTGCATTGTCTAAGCAACAAGAGGTAAGAGACTAATATCTGGCATTATTGACTGACTGTAGCCATCAGTGAATATGACAGGCAAACTTGTAGCCAGGACAATTAAAAAAGAAAAAAAAGGGGTGGGTGGGTTATCTAGCATTCACTTAGGGGATCTAGTTTGCTGTACAACTCTGTGTTGTCAAAGTTGAGACATAGTGGGTATATTGTTTAGCTTATTGTATGGCAACTGCTACTGCATAACTGTGTCAATATAAATTGACAACTTTAAATCGCTTGCCCATTTTTCTGCAGATAATTGGAAATCTTCATGGAGCATGGGTCAGGTCTATATACATTCTGGCCACCTGTCCACCTTTTGTTAGCAACTGGGTGAATAAAGCTGACACTATATAACAATAGTTTAAGCAAATAAATGACATTTCAGAGAAGCAGGCAAGCATAGTTGTACTTTAAAGAGGTTGGATTTTGAAAATCACTAAGTGAAGACCAAGCTCTCACTTGGAATGGTATGTGAAGAAGAAATAATAATAATAATTATAATAACAATAATAATCCTGATTTAGCAAGCTGCAGCAAACCAAGGATACATTTTAAACTTCTGAAGGTCAATGTTTACAGTATTTTCTGCTTATAGTCCAAATAGTCAATTTTAAAAAAAAAAATCAGGGTAGCTCTACAAATTAAAACTGCTAGAGCCTATTCCCCAAGTCATATGGCCCTTATTTTCTTGATGGGATCACAGATTGAGACTGTTTCAATAGTTTTATTGACTCTGAAGGTATTGTCATGGTTGGTGACAGCCAGATTCATGACACTGCAGCAGACCTGAACAAGGGTAGACAAAGTAGGCAGATGGGTGTTAAGGAAGGCTTGATAAGGCAGTAAGCAGCTCTTGCAGTATAGTTTAGGGGGGGCAACCGCTGCAGGTATATGACTGAGGCCCAGCATTGGTCAGGTTGGTGAAGGTTTGTTGGTTGAAACAAAATGAAATGTTTAGTTGAAGTGCATCTCATCATGCATTATTCACATGTTTTAGTGGGGGGCTGCTTGCAGAAAAGACTATTTAAGAGCCTTACATTATGCCACTCAACTTTAGCAGATGGGCATTAAGGTCAAATTATGGGGTAAACTGGCTAAAAAGATAAAGGACTGGTAGGGTTTAGGCTTAATCATAAGCTGCAATTAAATGAGACATGTTTGGTAGGCACATGCATAACTCCTGGGGTGGATCTACACCCTGAAAGGAAATGGCTTTGCTGTGCCTATACTGGCTGAGAAGATAAATTAATGAATAAATAAATAAATGTGAAGGTCCAGAGTGACAAAGATGTTACAGGTTTAGGAATATCCTGGTAATGGGGGGGGGGGGGACACTCTACATACAAGTATGGTACAACTGGTGCTCACTCAGTGACCACAAAATTAGTAGTAATACAGCAAGGGTTGCAGCAGTACCTTGAAATGTTAACTGAATACTGTTATACCAATGTTCCAGCATTGCTCTTTCCACAGAGTTTCACAATGAAGCCCCTTAACATAGTTTAAACCGGAGTGGTTGAGAATAAGGCAGTTCAAGGAGCAAAATGGAGTGGTGACAACATGAGTGTTACTTCACTTTCCATTACAGATGGTGGTTCAGTGTTCGGCAGCAGCTAAGAAGAGTTGACAAGTTTCACGTGGTAAGTACAGTAGAGCCTATATTAATGCCACATAAGACTGTTAAAAACAAGACAACAAATTACTAGGTCATTTGTCATGTAGAATTACCAATTTAACAATTTACAAGTATAACAGATGGTGTCAGTTTTTGGCAGGCATCTGAATGGGAAACTGTTTGCAAAGTTCTGATTTAAGGAATGGTAATGAGTACAGTCTAGCATCTATTTAGTTGGAGAAGTATACATCAGGGTGAGAGTTGCAAGAAAAATCACAGTATGTTGTGGGGCACAATACAAGAGTAGTCAGCTAGCCATGTAAGCATGTGAGGAGGGAGATTACCAACACAGGGCAAATGAAGTTTCACGGTTTTATGTACTTTGTTTATACCTTGTTTACTGGGGTACAACATGGATCACAAATGACCAATGGCAGGCTTAGTGTGGGGTTGTGTAGTAATACCAAATCTGCATGGCATTAACATATAAAATACACAAAACTGTACATATATCTCTCCCTCTGACATTATAGATGTCTGAAGAGTAAACATACTTAGAAATCCCTACTAAAAGATGTCCTATTCAAAACTTGGATATGTTCCTGTACAGAACCAGACTAATTGCACCTGTTCCCAACCTTCAACATTCCTAGATCACAGGTGTACTGTGAACCACATGTTTAGGCCACCTTTATAGCTATGATTTATAGTTTATGACCCTGTTTGCCTACAGAAACTTCTTTTTGAATCTATGTTCAAGCAATTCTATATTTGTTGCATACTATCTTGTGTAATTGTTTCTCAATATTCTAACCACTGTAGGCTGTGTCAATTATAAAACTATGATTTTTACTTCTTTTATATGTTCTATGCTCTTTGTACAAAATAGCTATGTTTATATAATTTTTTATTTTTTTTATTGTTTTTACAATGTATTTGGAGCTTTTCTCCCAGGGCCTCCTCTGAAAACAATCACCATGTGTCCAGTCGGACTATGATGAGGACAACTAATCAGCATTCTCATTTGCAGGTACCATAAGGCAGCTGACAGAGGTGTGGATCCAGAGGTATTCCAGAGAATTGGACAAATCTTGGCAGAACCTGGGTTTCAAATAGAAAGAAATGCAGGTTTGTTTGCTGGGGAGGACAGGAATGTAGCAGTGGCACCTACTGGCAGCTTTAACAGAGTATTCTGAGTCATTACCTGAGCCATGTTTAATTGTATTACATACATGGGGAAAACTGTAACAAGCAGCCCATTGTTGTACCTCAAAAAATACAATTTGTCACTTATCCAAACAAATCTGGCAGATCTGGCTGAACAGTAAGCATGTGTAATCAGATATTTCCTAGACCAGTCCAGCAAGGAGCAAATAATGTCAAAGCAGTGAAAAGGGCTAGGAAGTTGACCAACAGATTCATTAGACAATAGGTAAGAGAACGAAGGGGTTGGGTACTTCACCACACCAATATCAGTTCACTAGAACTGTACAGAAGTGATGGGAGTTCACCCATCACATTCAAGAACAAGGTTATTTATAGAAAACCTTAAAGGATGAATGGCAAAGTTGGCAGATGTGCTGGGGGGGGGGGGGTGCATGTAATACAAGCCATCTTCCTGTGGCAGAAGGGTTGGAAAACTAAAACTGCAAAGGAGTGAGCTTGGCCTGGGAGGGGTGCAGGCTCCGACAGCTTGGTCCTTCTTTGGGTGGGGTGCCTTATGGTGTAGCTGGCACGATGGGGGCCACAGCCTTAGGTCCCACAAGGAGCAGAACACCTTCAGCCACTAGTATCTGGCTTACAGGTGACAGGGGACTGTCGGCATTTGGTTGTAGATCCCTTCAGCCATTGGTATTGGTTGAGCATTTATATGGCTCGGCTGACTGGATTTGACTTTTTTCCAAGTTCTGCCCTTTGAACACACCTTAAGAGCCTTGGCTGGCATTGATTAGATTGGCATCTGGCACTCCCTTCATACCCAATTTGATTTGTATAATAAATACATAACTGCTGCCATTTCTTCCAAACAAACGTGTGGTGTGATCTGTAAAATGATATGCATACTTATTTTCATCCAAGGCAACTGCGTCTGCTATTTTGTGTAAGTGCCACAGCAGCCTGCATGACCTTCAGTGTATAACTGCCTTCCTGATGGTGGTACGAGTGCGTGATGGTGGTGGTGGTGGGGGGGGTTAACTACAACAAAGGAGTTAAATTTGTAAATTCAGAAATATAACTGTCAAAACAGGAGCACTACAGAATCCTGAAAGCCCAAAATCCTGAAGACACACAGGATACTAACACTCACTATATTCCAGTACAAGTACATACAGAAACAAATAAAACACAAACTATATTACTGTTCTTCCTGCACCCCCATGTGGGGCACCCCTGCTACATCAACTCCAAGATTGCACTTAGGGAAGTGCAATCACGGAGTTGATATATTTAGGTAGCAGGGGGTGTGCAATCTTGGAGTTGATATACAAGTAGCACAGGGTGTTGGGGGTGCAGGGAGGTCTTGCCCCCCTACATATACTTGAAGGGCAATATGTTTCTGTATGTACTTGCGCTGGAGTATAGTAAGTGTTGGTATCCTGTGTGTCTCCAGGATTCTGTAGTGCTCCCATCAAAACATACGTACAAGGGCTCTTTAACCTTTTAAGCTGTTCTATTAATAAGTTAAACCTGCAATACTGGTGTCACTGTGACGGTCCAAAAGATCAGTGGGTATTAATGAGAATTTGCAGACTTTGGATCCAACCCAGTTTGGCTTTGTCAAAGGAAGATCATGCCTTTTAAACTTGGTTGACTTTTTCGAAACAGTCACCAAAGCCATTGATGAGGGAAAGGCAGTCCATACAGCCTACCTCGATCTGGCTAAGGCCTTCGATACAATACCCCACTCGGGTATCATTGAAAAACTCATCAGCTTAAATGTTAACCCATACATCACAAGATGGGTTGCAAACAGGCTGAGTGACAGAACCCACAGGGTCAGAGTTGCTGGCGCCATGTCAGACTCAAAGCCTGTCACAAGTGGTGTCCCACAGGGCTCAGTCCTGGGCCCACTCTTGTTTGGCATCTACTTTTCCGAAGTACAAGCAAACACAGAAGGGTTATAGCTGACAAAGTTTGCAGATGACTGCAAACTAGGCGCCATAGTAGAAAACACATCTGACACAGATATCCTTCAGAAGGGTCACACAGAAACGGATAACTGGTGCCAGAGCCACGGCCTAAAGTTAAATGCCAAAAAATGCACAGTCATACCCTTCGGGAAAAACAAGGTTACCCCTAGCTACCAAATAGGTGGCAATCCACTGAGCACAGAAGAAGTTATCAGGGACCTGGGGACCCAGGTTGATAGTAGTCTGTCATTCGACACCCATGTAGCTAAAGTAGTTAGGAAGACCTTCTACATTGCCCACCTTATCATGAAGGGATTCTCATCTAGATCAAGGGAGGTCATAGTCTCCCTTTACTCATCACTCATCAGACCAATGATTGAGTACAATGCCCCATTCGGAATGTATCTGACCCGACACTTGCAGCAGCTGGAGAGGCCACAAAAGTTCCTCATCAAAAGGATAAAGGGTCTCAAAAATCTGTCCTATGCTGCCCGACTGAAAGAACTCCAGCTCTATTCAGTCGCTCACCGCTTGCTCAGAGGCGACCTTTGCCTAACATACAAGGCCATGTCAAACCCAGATTTGATGAATATGCTTCACCTCAAAAAATCTAGATCCATCAGAGCCACAAGGGCGGGAGACTTAAACCTCGACACGGCTATTAATAGGACGTGCTGGAGGGATAGATTCATCACCCAAAGACTCCCTATGCTGTGGAACAAAATCCCGGTACATGTGAGGCAGAGCACCTCGCTGGCCTTGTTCAAGAGAAATCTTGACCAATGGATGGGAGATCGCAGATATACCCCAGGGATTACCTCAGTGTCACTGCTCGACAGAGGCACAGCAAAATAATGGGTATAGTTCCCCATACTTAAGGGGTGGCGTAAGCCACAAAACGATGGGCTAGGCTTGCAAATGCCCTCGGGCAGATAGCCTAGTATGAACCTATGAATAATTAAACATCGCACAAGGGCTACACAGACAGAAAAATAACTGCACGTTTCATTAAACTAATACCATGTCAGTACCACATCGCGGGGCCAAAATAGGGTTACCATCCCACTTTGGGAGGGACAGTCCCTGTTTGGGCAGTTGTGTCCTGCAAAAAAATGTCAAATGTCCTGAGATTTTAGGGCAAAATTATTTCCTATATTTTGTGTAATAGTTGCATAAAACAGTTATTCTGCATCGGAAACACCTAAATGTTATAAGAAACAGAATAAGCAGCTAAAATTCTACAAGAATAAGCTTTTACTTAGACAAAAAAAAGCGAAGTTCTGTCTTTTGTACTGGCCATAGGTATGTTTCGCCCTTCCAAATCTGATGTTTGTACCAAAAATATTCCACTTTGGGCATTTGAAAAGGGGGCATCCCTAGAAACAAACTGGTACACAAGTTTTACGTGACGGCTGGACAGCGGGCAATCATTTGCATTTCGATCCACTAATCCGTACATCATAAGAATGATCTCTGCAATAAAAACTGCGCTGACTCGGACAAAACTCACCCACACCTACACTTATGTAACCCTACGTTTTACAATACAGCCACATACCAGAGAACACTGGACAGAGTGAACTTTAAAATGTTAGGACGGTAGCGCGCATGTGCGAAACTACGCTTCTACCGTAACTTCTAATGTCACGAAAAAGCACTCAGTCCAATGTTTTCTCTTATTGCCCATATACGGTATACAACATATATCTCAAATGCCCCTGATTTTCTCTCAGATTTTAGCTCTGTCCCTCTTAATCCCTCCAAAATTGTGACTTTTGCAAAAAAAGTGAATTACATTTAACAAATAACAACTAGAGTTACAGATATCTTTATTTCCGAATATGTATATTAATGTACTTCCTCTTACTCTGTCAATGTAGCAAGTTAGTCTTCCCAATATTTTAAAAATGCCTCGGATTTCTGGGTTTCACTCTGATTCTGTTGAAATTTGTCCCTAACTGAGTGAAACCTATGGCTATAACCATACCCATCAAACTCTAAAAGCAAGAAATCTGGACCGGGACAAAGACAATAATAATAAAGGGGATTGGGTGGAGGGGGGGGGGGGGCAAAAAGGCTCCAAATCAGGGACATTTTTATATATTCCTTTCAGAAAATTGCTAGAATAACAGGTTTTGCATTTACAAGCATTTTATAAAGAATATATATATTCCTTTCAGAAAATTGCTAGAATAACAGGTTTTGCATTTACAAGCATTTTATGAAGAATATATATATTCCTTTCAGAAAATTGCTAGAATAACAGGTTTTGCATTTACAAGCATTTTATGAAGAATAGGAAACTCACATGTAAGTTGTCAAAAATATAATAATAATACTATATTATGAACAGACAAAAATATTGACGGTTGAGGAGGTAGCAAATCTATATTATATAAAGAATGGGGAAACAAACATAAAAACTGTTTAATAACATTCTCTTGTACTTTACAATACAGTATAAACCACATTTATAGGAACAATCAAACATAAGGACTTTTTAATAACATTCTCTTGTACTTCACAATGCAATATACACCAGCTTGCATAATTTAAGCATTCAACAATAACAAATTTACAAACCACCTACTATTACATGTCCACATTAACTAACCTGCATTCCTTCCAAAATACCACTCGTCCTTTACAGCATAAACAGTTTCGTTTTCAGTTCTTAAATGGACAAGCGATTCTTTTAGGGGAGTGACTCACACGCTCATATGTCACCTGACAAAAGGCGAAACTAGAAATCGGCCTTATAAAAACTCTATAAAATAATTAAAACATAATCTTACCAAGTGTTGCTTCTGATATTGTTTCATACTGAAATTGAAAATATTAAAATTGTGAAAAAGAAAATCACATCTAGTTTGACCTAGCATTCGTCATTCTTGTCGGAGATTGCCGAATGCAGCGCCATATTTCTCAGTACCTGTGCTGTGTATGTTTTCAAGTCTGCTGTGGTTGTGAAGGCCAGTTAGTTAAAGAAGCCGGTGCTGAGGTTGTGTGGGTTTTTTAGCCAAGGCAAGTAATTGGTTTCGGAATTAATCTAGCGCGAGAGAAAATGTAGATTGCACATATGTTATGAGGATCTCTGTTATGTTTAAGTGACGAGCATACTCTGAGCCAATAACTATTAACGTACATTGTCCTTGAATTTTTCCTTCAGACTTTAGCAGTTGTAAATACATGTAATTCATTGTTACACGTGTTGACATCTACGTTCCGTTTTTTCCTGTACAAGTGTGGGCGTGTGTGCGTTGGTTTGTTTTGAATAGGTTTTAGCTTCACGCTTGTAGTTGATAGTACCTTGCTTTTAAATAGTTTTTGTGCCTGTGACCCTTTTGTTTTCTAACATGTGAAGTCCATAACAGTTATGTAGTAAAAAAAAAAAAACTGTCTACAGCTTTACTTGCAGTTGTCATGCTTCATTGCTTCCTGGTTTGAGTGTTTAATCTTGTTATTCCCCCATTTACCAACAATTTAGCGTCTATCTTTCCAGTTGTTTCCCGTATAGAGGTAAGAAATGTTGGCTGATCTGGTGTTGGCAAGTTGTTCATGTTTTGGTGTCAGTGAACCGTACTGTTAAAGACGTTTTTAATTGAATACATCATGCCTCGTTGTACCCTTGAAAAGTACTAGCCGTGTCAGAGTTGTGCACATGACCTTTCATCTGTCCCCCCCCCCCTTTTCGATCTTGCTGTATATTTCATAAAATGCGTGATTTTTTCATAGCAGACATTAAAGCCACACACGTCTTACTCATTATGAGAAAGTATCAGTATTTCTGAGTGACTTGCGTATTAATATTAGGGTTGCCACCTTTTCAAATGCCAAAAGTGGGACATTTTTGGTACAAACGTAAGATTTTTCGGGGGGAAACATACCCACGGCCAGTACCAAGGACAGAACTTCACTTTTTGCCTAAATAAAAGCTTATTTTAGTTGCTTATTCTGTTTATTATAATATTTAAGTGTTTCAGATACAGAATGTTTTATGCAACTATTACACAAAATATAGGAAATAATTTTGTCCTAAAATCTCAGGACATTTGACCATTTTTTTTTTTTTTTTTAATTTTTTTGCAGGACACAACTGCCCAAAGAGGTGGTAACCCTAATTAGTATGTAAAATGTCATAGTGGTTTGGGGGTATTGTACTTGAGTTTAAAACTGATAACTATTGCAGTCGGCAACAATCCTGTAGTGTTTGCTTTGGTGCAAGCTACAACTAGGAGTAATTAAAGAAAACTTTCCAAGGCCAAATGTAACATGTTTATAAACTATGCATCCTCATCTCTAACCTAATATTTGGTTCATTTGGTTTGTCAGAAGCTGCAGATAGTAGATTCCTAAAAGTAAAAAGTAGCTTGTATTGTGAAAGCAAAATGTGTATGTTAGTAGTGGCATTTGCAGAGCAATATTGCTGATTTATATTTTGTGATTGTGTTGATTCATTTGCAACATTAGGAAGTTTGGTAAGAGAATCAACAGGCTGCTGAAAGATCAGAAGGCTGTGGGTTCTATCATCACACCAGGTGCTTGGGTTCCTTGCACTCCTTAGTGTGCCATCCTTTGGATGAGGTGTTTAACTGAGATCCATCTACCCGAGATGATGGTGGTTTAGGAGGATATTATATGCACACACCATTTTATTGAAATAGTTTTTTTACATGTTTACATATCTTACAAATTTATATTTTTAATATAAAAGTCATAAACATTTTAATATCACTGTTTTGTAATGTCACAATTTCATAATAGACTTCCCTGTTTATTCCTGTGTTACCCATAAACAGTTACTACTTTTCATCATTTTACCACATCTGTTATATTTGTTATATTCTTTGTTATATAACAACTGCCCACAACTTGCTTTCCGTAAATACCATGGATACAATGCTTTTAGTTATCACTTTCCCATTTTTTAATTTCTCCAAGTCTTCACTGGAATTTTGTTTGTTCTCTCCACTGTAACTGTTTGTGCCGCATACCACTGTAAAAACATGTCTGTTGTAATTTGTATGTATACTGATCATGTCTAAATAACTAAATGTGTCTGTAATTTTCCTTTGTGGAGCTTTTCTCCCCGGGCCTCTGCTGAAAAAGGGCTTTTTCGGCTCAGTCAGACACCCTCGGTTAACAAATGTAAAATAAAATAAAATAAATAAATAATAAATGTTTCAAAACTTTCACTATATTTGGGTCTTGTGAGGTCAGCAGATGTGTGGAGTCCCACGATTGCAGATCTGTACATGTAATCAATTTTCAACGAGGCCCATCCCTCTTTTGGAATGGGGAGTATATAATCTTAGTATGCGCTGATTTATTAAAAAAAAAAAAAAAAAAAAAAAAAAAAAAAAATCATTTGAGCATGAAGCATCCTATCTGATCTATCCAGCACGTTTTGGGGCCAATCAATCACTCCAAAACTATCAGTTAGGACAGGAAGAGCAAATTGGTTTATAGCTTGGATTTTGTTCCTAGATGTCAACACTTATTCCTTGCTAAATTTTATTCACATTTGTTCGTGTTTTGTTTTCCTCATCATTTCCCAAATGTTTATATACTTCATCTTGCTCAAGATCTTTTGTATCACATTCTTGTCCTAAACTGTTTTCCTGGTGCTGTCGTTTTCTTGCTTTAAAGGTTGCTTTTGTACATTTATCAAGACCAAATGACATTCTTGTATCATCTGAAAAAGTTTTGACAAATTGCAGTTGTGCTTTTATTTCCTCATCTGATGAACTATACAGTTTTAAATTGTCGACCAAGAGAAGATGAATCTTGGCACTTTTTAGGAGCCAAATTATAGCCACGGCCTAGGCTGTTAAGTAGATGGGTTAAGGGATTCAGAATAGCATCAGTGACAGTCACCCTGGAATATCCCCCTTTTTGAATTTTTATCCCTGGGATAATAATTTGTCCTTTTATCTTGGCTTAATTGCAGAGTGTTATGCCACTGTTTCATGGTCACTGTAATGTAGTTGATCAGTGTAGGGTGTATCTTATACATTTTTGAGCACTCTTATCTATGAATGTGAGATACTATTAAATGCTTTTTGTAGTCAATCTGTGCCATACTTAGATTCTTCCCCTTTTTACAGTTCTCCAGTATGACTTTTTTATTTAACAACAAATGATCCTTTGTTCCATATGACTTTCAATTTTTGCCCTTTTGTTCAACTGTCATAATTAAGTTTTCTTCTAAATGACTGTAAACTCTGTTGGCATCAATTCCCATGTGTAGTTTATACGTCCTTGGAAGGCAAGTTTATTGGCCTATAGTTTTTAGGGTAGCTTGCAGGTTCACTCTTAAGTAGGTACATTATTTTTCTTGTTAGCCAGGTTGGTGTCTGTTCAGGGTGCGCATAAGAATAGTTCTTACTCATAGTTAAATCTTTGTACAAAGATGTTAATACTTTTAGCCAGAAGTTGGGTACTGCATCTAGACCTGGGGTATTTCAGTTGGAGGCTTTTATTAACTTTGTTTCAGTCTCTCTGGCTGTTTACTTCATCCTGTTTCATATCCTGTACCTTTAAACTTCTTATTCTTTTTTTCTTTTTACTTCTGTCCATTTAGCATATTTATGTTCCACAAGATCTTCATAGATACTTCTCCAAAATGTATCTTATTTCTTCTTCTTTTTTGGTGGCCTTTCAATTCCTTTTACCTTGTTTCCCGATTTTTTTTGTAAAACTTTTTTGGGTCGTCAGTAAATTGATTTTTTTTGTATTTTTCTTTATATTTATCTGCATATCTTTAAGTTTTTCGCCTGTGCTGATATTTTTAGCTTATTTATGGTAGTTCATAATAGATCCTGGTCTGTTCTAATACTGCGCATTGCTTTTATTACATCTAGGTTTCTTAGTATTTTTGTTCTGTTCCCTCCTCTAGATTCTTCTAGCAGTGACACTTTTTTTTCTTAATTGCTTTATAGTTTTCTCTATTCGATACTTCCATGATGGTATTCAATTTTTTTCCCCTGCCTTTCCCTCACTACCCTATGTTCTTGTGGTAGAACTTTGTCAGTTATTAATTTAGCTGTACAGTAATATATCCTGTTTACTTCTGTTATATCGCATGGATTTCTGTGGGCAGTCCTAATTACTGTCTTCATTTGTTTTATCAAACTTCTGACTTTTTGGATTTTATTGACCTGCAGTCTATTTCTTTCATCGATCTTAATATGTATATCTCTAAGTCAAGCAACTCTTCTCTTAGCTTGTTGTCTTATAAACTGAAGGCACATTTATTTTCCATTTCTTGCGGGGATTCTGTATAAAGTTCTGTAGCATTATTCTGTGGCACATCCTCTTCAGTTTCATCCTGTGCCATCCATTGCTGTGTCATATGGGAATTCACTGGCCTATCACTCCTCAACATTGACTGTGCCAGCTTTTCTACAGTTTCCTGTTCCTTCCCTTGCTGTCAGCTTCAAGTGAACGTTTATACTAGTTTCTTGAGGAAGGTTCCAAAATATCTTTGTATGACATCTCCAGTTGCTTCACGTTCCACTGGTTACCCCTTAATTTGGATATCCATTGCTCTATCCTGTTGTGGCTTCTACTTCTACATTCCCTGTTTGTGATTATTTTCATTGTGAAATTTTCCATATCTGGATGCCTTTGCCTGCAATTCTCTTCAAATATCTTTGAGGCTGCCTTCTTCTTTATATTGATTAATTTGGCTTTCTCCTTTGCATGAATATTGTACCATATCAAATCTTTCTTTCCCATGTCTTTTTTATACTTTTCCAAAATCTCTAAGTTTTGTTGTTTATATTTTCGCACTTCCTCAGATGCTTCTTTTTCCAAACAGATCAGTGTTTCTTGATCTATATACTGGTTTTCACAAATCTGTTGTATTAATGAATGCACTTTATTTGAAACTTCTAACAGTTTTTCTTGTGAAGTATTTTTCTTTCCTCTAATTTCTCTCATAATCATTTTGTACATCTTTTCTGGAAATTCTGGGCTTTTTGCATAATAGTAGCAATACATAATTTGTTTCTTATTCTCAGTAGTCCACTTTCATCTTCTTTATTTGTTTTTTTTAATATTTATTTATTTATTTATTTATTTTTTTTTTTTTGTGGACTACTACTTCCTTCTGCAACAGGGAGCTATCCTCCCCCTGGCCTGGCCTGGCCCGGCCCCATTGTAGGAATGTTTCCGTATTTTAGGGATTCTACACTGCCATCTTTTCCTATCCTGGCACCAGTGTGCCTACCAGGATCGGGCATTTTTTATCCTGGTTCTTGTGTACCCAGCTATCTTTTTTAATTTTTAATCTACTGCCCATGATGTATGCTATATAAATACAGTCTATATATCGGTGTCATCTTGGTGAGATTTTGTGAAAAACAGGGTCTAACTTGTGAAGGTACTCACCACGACTTGAGGACGAATTCACCTTCAGCAATACTACTGTCCTTTTGCGTGCTGACTTATCTCTCCATTCGGACCTTTACCACGTTTAAGGATTCATAATGTCCATATAATAATATCCATATTTAATTTTGTAACCCCACCCATTTGTCTTGTGTATCTTTACTTTTTACTTCCCAACAATTCAAAAGCATGACTCGTCGTCTTCCTCATTGCAAATTACAAACTTATTTTCGTCATGTCTTTTATATTTCATTGTTTCCTTCAAAGGCAATTTATGCAAACCATGTTTCTATATAAAGTATCTTTTAAATTCTCTCTGTCTCTCTCTCAACTATGTCTTGTAACTTATCCCTTGGGTCTGTCTTATACCATGTTTTCCATTCTGCTTTTAATCCTTCCAACCTTAGAAAGTGCACCCCCCCCCCCATCGGAATCATCTCCTCATGTCTTGCCCTTAATATTTTCGTACCAATTTAATTCTGCCTTATTAACCCTGAAGTCCTTAATTTAGCACATGTATAGTGAACACACAAAAAAATGTTTATTAAAATCGAACCCTTTTTGCTCCTTTTTATTATTCAGCACTCCCCTTTTAGTAAGATTTAATCTAATCCTGCTCCCAAGCAGAAAAAATGTAATTCTAATAATCGTCTTTCTCTTTTTTTTCAGGTATTGTATAAACTCCACCAAAAATGTAATTTCCCTAAAAGTATGGAATGCGTAAGATTCTTATTTTCAAAAGATAACTCATTTTTTTCTAATTTGTCGCTATCCCAACTAATACTGTTATCAATTCCTCCCATTGTTCTCACCAATTCTTCACTACCAAATTTTATGTTCAACACCACTGTCATGTGTATTAAAATAGACCCCCCTGCTCTTACTGCATTTCTATACCCTTTATTTTTCTGTTATTTCCAACCTTACTTTCTTTAATATGCTAACAGTATTATGACTTCATTTGTACATAGCCAGCACTGTCATCTGCATAAATTTAAAGGAACCTCAGTTGTTCCCTTATACTGCCCTCTATCCCCATTAACCTATTTCTTTATAAATAAAATTGCTATTCATCATCCAGTCCAAATCAAAACTGCACTCATGGGATAATCCTGAATTTTTTTTTTCCCCCTGACCACCCATTCACAATCGGTCTTACTTGTGAACTGATGTAAGACTTTAAAATGTCTCTTATTTATTTATGGAGCTCTGTACTACTTTGTCCCACATGTTATGTCTAATGTCACCATATGCTACTTTTTATCCTCACAAGCTGCCACTTTTTCCTTCTGTATCGCTCTTTTTGTCAGTCAATATTTCTTTTATATTGCCCTTTTAATACCATACACTCATTTCCTCACCACCGCTTTACTAACTTTTTCAAGTAATTCTTGCAAGTTTATTTTACCTGTTTGACTAAGGCCACTGGACAAATTGTCCCTTTTCTGGGGATAACCTGGGAGCATTATCTGGTTAAGTGACTTGCTCAGTGTCACACAGTAGGCAAATGGAGGTGGAAGGAACTGAACCCTTTATCGTGGGCACATGAAGCAGCTGCATAACCGGTCAGAGCTTTAGTCTTCTGCAAAAACTTTGATTTTTTTTTTCCCTCCATACCACAGTCATAATTTTATAATCCATATTTTCCACAGTTATTGGACTCCATTTTTTTACTAATTACTTTATTGGCCAGGGTACTTCGACTGGGCTGTGGTAGGCTCCTTTTCAGCAGAAGTCTAAGGAGAAAAGCTGCAGTTAAAAAAGGGGTAACTTTGTACAATGCAGCCAAATGTAAAGCTTAAAGTTAGAACACAGACATAAAATGTGTTCTTTCCTCAACAGCTTTTACATATTTATCATCTTCTTCTCATAATCTATTATTTAACCATGCATTAAGTCATCCTAATAAAAAGAATAGCTAATCCCATCCCTGGTACACTGTATATTTTTCCTTTAACATTTATTTTGTTTATTTAATCTTTGGTGATATTCCTCGTAATTTCCGTTTTTGCATCTTCAGAAATACTCTTCATATCCCAACTTATACCTTTTACTTCTGCTTCTTTCCTTGTACTTAATAAAATGCCTTTCTACTAACTTCATAATGTCATCAATTTTCTTAATCACTTTCCTCGTTTTCTATTTCCATGTTATATTTTCAGTGTATTTAACCATTTTTTAAGGATTAGCACCTTTTCTGTCTTGCTTTAAACATTTCTGTCTATTTAATGCATCCTTTATAGCTATTTTATGTAATTCAGATCTCTCTTTCAGTGATGAACTGAACAGGTTGTCCTGTTTAAAAGCTTCTTCATACCCCTAAAATATTTCTTTATATATTTCATTTTTCATGAATGCCATTCCTTTTCAGTTTCTAGGTAAGTTTTTTTTCTTTTTTAGCTTGCCTACCATCCTGTCCAGGTTTTATTAAAAAAAAATCCCAACATAATCTTCTTTTTTTTTTCCTTTATCTCCTAAAACTGTTAGCATACTAAACAACCCCATTAATCCCTTGATGCCCCTCCTTCACAAATTCCTCATTTCCCCCTAAAACTGACGATACTACTGAATGGTCTATCAGTATATTTCTGTAGGCAAATATTTAAACGTCTAGTATGTACAACGTTTGTGTTTGTTTTTGGCTATTGTCTCTAATATGTAAAGTTTCTTTTCCTTCCTGTAACCAGAAAGAAGTCTTTTTTTTTTTTTTTTTTTTTTTTTTATAATTTTTTGGGGTCCTTCTTTTAACTTAGTCTCCTCCTCCCTCTGAAATCACAATTAGTCTTCACATTTGTCACAATTAAATATTTTTTTAATTTCCACAAACATTCTGCATCTTTTTTTCGTACTTTTACTAGTATACATCACTATTGGTCTAAACGAATTTCCTCTAACAATTTCAGTCTAAGGATTTCTTACTATATAAAATCATTAATTACTATCTGCAACTTATATTTATTTATATATATATATATATATATATATATATATATATATATATATATATATATATATATAGAGGCTAACATCATTACAAGTTTCAGCCCCCCCCCCCCCAAAAAAAAAGGTCATTCCTGTTTTTCCTGAAATTGTTTTTGTGCATTTGCTTGTAATCTTGTTGTGCTGATATGAGCTTTTGCCAGCTATGCCAGGAGAAGTAAGGCAGTGGATGTGTAACATATGCCAGCATAGCTATCTGGAGTTTTATAAAAACTTCCCATTTGTATATCAAGCTGACTTGTACAGATGCTTGTGTTGAAAAATGTATTTGTGAACCTGCTAGTGTTTAAAATGTACCAACAGTGGGTCCCACTGGACAGAAAAGAAATGCACTTGTATGTCGGACTGTATTGTAACAGCAATAGAAGAGGTTAATTTCAGTCCACTAAAAAACTGTCTGAAATTAAATTACATGGTTAAGGCCACAAAGATTGTATCTTACTGTTCTGATTGCAGCCAGAGATGAAATGTCTGTGAAAACCAGGGCTAGGAATCCTGTTATATTGTCCTTAGGGGTGAACTAATTGCTACTCTGGAAGGTTGGACATTTTTAAATGGTTTTATAGCTTCCAGATGCTATAACACACATCACCAAAGACATGTCTGTTTGTATAGTAACACGTACAAAGTTCTGCATCATTTTCTAGCAAAGGGGGTAGCGTGGGAACCAAAGTCGGATGATCAGATGTATGTGATGTCTTTCTGTAATCCAGCATTGAAATGATGTTTTAGTACTAGAGGAGTCAGCAGTCTCAGAGCAGTCTGTTTTTGAAACCTGACAAAGATCACTCGCCAGTTCATCTTGCCTTTTCTTTACTAATTTAACCAGGGAATAGTAATTCTTTAGATCAGTCAGATAGTGATATTAGTTAAGTACTGTTTTCCTGTATCTGTGTGCATCTATCCATCTGGGTTATTTTTGTGTGATTGAAACTGTGTTTATTGTAACTAGATATTTAGTATTTTCATGTTCTTTTTATTTATTAAGTATATTTAAATGTTTTATTGTGGCTGGTCTTTTGGCAAATATTTTAACCTTGGGAGTACTTGTATTTATTTGGTGACACTGTGGCTGCTCCTTAAAGCCTTGCTGCATTGGTCAAACACTACCATTTGCATTGGTATTAATTTTACTAAGTATAATTAGATACTCTGGTAACAGTCTTGGAGTAGCTGGCTTTGGAGTATTCTGGGCAGAGGGGGCATAGCAGGTGACTTTGTGCCAGCCTTTCCCAGATGTGTGAAAATCGAATCTCAGTGTGTGTGTGGTCAGCTACTTGGAGCAGGAACATAGAGCACTGGTTTCACAGAGAGGGTGGTGAAGGACTTGGCTTGGAACACTTGTCTGAGGACTCAGCTGTACAGCCCTGTCTGTGGGGAGTCTTATTTGTGGCTTCTGGGGGGTGGAGAGAAACCTAGGGCGGAGTGTGTTCCCTGTGTGCTCTTAATGGAAATTGTGCTTGGTGCAGAGAGCTGCATCTGGAAATACTGTATATCATTTTTTGTTCCAAGTGAATGTTCCTCACCAGTGTCTGTGGTGAGGATTGTGGTGAGGATTGAGACTCCTTGATCACTGGCCCAGAAGAGGGTTGTCACACTTGTGTCTAATGAACATGCATCTTTTCTCCCCGATTTTACTCTATTGTTGCTGTTAAATGTTTTTTTTATTACTCCTTGCACTGTTTACAATTTTTATGTAAGCACTGAAAAAAATATATCCCTTACCCTTCTGTGTCTGTATTTCACAGGCAGTTTTTTGTTCTTTCTACCCTAACCCTGTTATCTATTGAGATCTCCCTGTTTTCTTTCTCTTCATTTTGTTCCTCACTTCGCAAGACCTCAAACTTGTAATCCTGTTTAACATTAACAATAGTCATTTCTTCAGTCCTCAGGCAATGTATGTACATTTTCTCAGTATAAAGTCTTTACATTTCTGTTCATTTTTTAAATGCATTACTCGTTTTTCTTGTACTATTTAAACCTCATCCTCACTATCTTCATTTCCAGAATAGTCCAATGGCGGCTGGTAACTTCAAAGGGGGGCTGCAGGAGACAGGTGAATGGGTGTGGCCAATGGGAAGGGGTGTGGCCAACTAGAAAGGGGCAGAGCTATGCTCATAACCACAAAACTGGGACTTTAAATATGCTGCCCTGGGTGCCAAACCATCATTATGAGTCCAATCAAGACAAAATGAAGTACAGAAGAAAAAAAAAATTTCAATGCATTGGTTACATGACAACTTAATATCTAGATGGAAACAAAAACGTTGTGAAACATGAAAAAATAAATTCCTTTTTAATACAGTACTGGAATGCCAGTCCAAATGTTGTGTCTTTCGACTTTGCCCGGTTAGGGGTTGCCACAATGGAACTCCGGTCCGCTAATGATTGGCAGTAGATTTTTACATGCCGAGTTGCCGGCCCTGACGCACAACATTCAATGAAGGTACGCCCATTCACACATGTCTCCACACAGAAGACACTCTAGCTGAGAATCGAACAGGACAACGTCAGTGCCAGTCCAAATAAAGTATAAAAAAAACAAGCCCTACTCAACTCAAACCACTTCTCCTTGCACTGCAGTTGTAATTATAATTTATGTTCAGCTTTATAAATGTACCAAGTAACATGCTGAAAGTAGCAATCTCTGTGATACAGATTACCCCCACTTATAAAAATGTTTCTTATCCAAAAAAGATCTGCTGCGATGCTGCCTGACAGCAACTATCTACTTGTTTCATGGAGAAAACATGATCAAAGTAAAAAATTAACAGCAAACAAAAAACAAGGATTACTGCACAGGTTATGGACCACACATGATAGATTGGCATTCTGTTTAGTTTACAGGTAAAGCCTGCAAAGATGACTGCAAATCTCCAAATGTAATGAAACTCTGAAAATACTGTAATCCTGTCCTTTATTACAAATATTGTCATATGCATTTCAATACCTAAGGCTTGTACGTTATCTAACTATGTAAATATTCTCTGATAGCAACACCAAAATGGCTTTCAGTGTTGATAATTCTTTAACAGTATGCTTATTAAAGCTTACTTCCATCTTACAGTCTCAGACAAGCTTACGTGATGGTCATTAGAACATTGCTACTTAAACACAGAACAACATGAACTACAACAACATATTTGCTGAATAATAAGCATAAATCAACAGTATAAAAAATATGACAGAAAACCAGAACATTCTGCAAAATCGAGGACAGATGAAAAGCCACTGTAGTACTTGTGTCTACCCTGGATGGGGGGATAATTTGCACACTTACACTGCATAACTGCTCCTTGCCTTTCTTGGACACATCTAGAGTCACTGCACGGGGGAATGGGGTACAACAAGTATGCCACAATTTGAAATGTCTCTGGCTGACGATGATGGCCCTGACATATATTTGTCATACCTCACAACCTCAGAGCAAGAAATCTGGAAAAAGCCATAAACAGAAGTGGGACAATGGCCCAAAAATAAGGAAAATTTTTAAATATTGCTCTTATAAACTTAGAAAGATAATAGAATAGTAGGTTTTGCATTAGTATGATTTTTCTGAAGGGTATGAAATCTGAAACTCAAGTCTGTCATTATTCCTAACTTCAATCTTTAATGATTTGTCACTAATTTGCCAGAAAAACGGACCAAAAAATGTGATGCATAAATATAAAATAGTCACACAATACATCTGGGAACTTGTCAAAAAAGGGACACTTTTTTAATATTAGTACTGTTAATTTGAGCAGCTGACAAAATAAGAGAATCTGCATGCATTTCTAAAATAAAAGTAATCTGTAACTCTGATCATTACTATTATTTATTAATTATAAACCCTCCATGATTCTTCCAAAATTGCCATTTTGTGGAGGGATTATTAGGGGAGAGCAACATTTTGAGCCAAAATCAGGGATAGTTGAAAGGTTTGGATATACCTAATTCTATAAAACAATTTATTTGCACATACCTTTCAACCTCTTAATGCAAGAAATCTAGGCAAGGCCAAACATATTGGGGGGAACAATGTCTTGCTTTGCATGCCTTTTTCTGAAAGGTGTGAAGTCTGAAACTCAGTGTCTCTCATTATTAAGTGACATCAATCCTAAATGATTTTCCAGAAAACCACAAATTTTATGAGGAACAAACCAAAAATAATTAGCAAAAATCTATTCATTCTGCGAAAATCTGGACAGTTGAGAGGTACAGTTCAGCCGGGCGAATTGTGCGGCAGAAATCCTACACGATGGACTTGGCTATTCCCTAGGTGTGGAAAATTAAGTACCCACCCAAAAAAAAAAAATGAAGATGTCAGAGAAGTGATTGCTTCAATATGGCTTCATCACTTTCAGTAGCATTCAGACTCGGTGAAAATATTCAGCAACAAAAAAAGTCTGTGCTTTGTAAACAGTTGAGTTAACTGGTTCCGAATTGAACACATCCAACCAAGAACTGGGAGGGGGCATACCTGAGCTGATCAGATAATCAATAAACACCTTCCTGATTTGATTTGTATTAAATTATATTCCTTGTATAATACAGTACAGTTGTTAGAGGGCATTTTATTGTTTTGAACATTTTTCCAGTAAACAATAAAACAAAATGCATGGACCAATAATGAATGACAAAACTGCCCAATTCAGAACATTTCCATTATAAGTCTACTCCAACTTCTACAGTCCACCAGTACCAGTAAATATGCACAATCTCTGCAGAAGTAAAAGTCATGTAAATAATTCCACATTAAAGAGATCTGTAACTAATGAAGAGGTTGCTGCTAGCAAACAACTTTATATTTCATTGTTTCATCTACAAATAAAGTGGCTGTCGCCCTTGAGGAATAAGTTGTTTATGTTACATAACTTTTATTAAAAAATGATAAGCTAGTAATATTACAATAGGGAATGGATGGCAAACTGATAACAGGTTCATAGTTACTAGGTACCTCCATCAAAGAGGATATTCTCAGGACTGCAGCATCTACCCCCTTTAAAAGTACAACACAGTAAAGTATCAGCAATGCATCTACATACTGTGGGAGTAGAACCCACAGCCTTCGACATCAAAAGCATGTACACTACCTGTTGTGCTATTAACAATGCAAGTAACCTCAACATAAGCAGCACTAAACTTCTCTTCAAGCTCTCAGCTCCTTGTAAAATCCACTGCAGCACAATAAATCTGGAAAAAGCCAAAATTTATTGGGAGGGGAGAGGGAGAGCAAAGCCCAAAAACCAGACACACATTTTAAACACTGCTTGTATAATCTTGGAAAGTTGCTAGAATAAAATGTTATGTTACCACCATGCATTTCACTGCCAAGTCTTGAACGCAGGACCCTATTCACTAGGAATAGAGCAACATACCACTATGCCATATAAGATGTTTCTTGAAAGAAATCAAGACTGAATCATAAATGGCTATCATTTAATTAAATACAGTTCTCACCATAGCTCTCAACCTATTAGCACAAAATACTTGGACAAAACCAATAATGGGGGGAATACAGCCCTCAAACATATTCAGTGAATTCAGTTCTCAACATAGCTCTCAACCTCTTAGAATAGTTGCTAGAATAAAATGTTATGTTACCACCATGCTTTTCACTGCCAAGTCTTGAACACAGGACCCTATACACTACAGTTAGAACAACATTCCACTATGCCATATAAGCTGCACTATGCCATATAAGCTGTTTCATGAAAGAAATGAAGATGGAAACTTAAATGGCTATAATTTAATGAATTCAGTTCTCACCATAGCTCTCAACCTCTTAGCACAAAACACTTGGACAGAGCCGATAATGGGGGAATACAGCCCCCAAACATATTCATTGAATTCAGTTCTCCGTTCCCACCATAGCTCTCAACCTGTTAGCACAAAAAAAAAACAGGACAAAGCCAATAATGGGGGCATAGTATACAGCCCCAAAATAGGGACAATTTTCAAATATTGATGTTATAAACTTAGAAAATTGCTAGAATACAAGGTTTTGTTTTTGTGTAGTGTTACCAATGTATTTTCTGAAGAATATGAAGTCTGAAATTCAAATGCCTATGTCATCACATTCAGAAGAAACATATGAGACAAAAATCTGCAATGGTGGTGGGTGGGTAGGAATTTCAGGCTGTTGCTACCTGTATCCAAGGTGCAGGGTTTGAGCCTCAGCCTGGATAACTCTAGCCACCAGGAATATTGGATTGGGGGCGTTTTACACACACACACACACACACACACACACACACACACACAATGTTGCCGGCAGAGGCTGCCAAGCATAATATCCTACCCTGCTTGCGAATGAGAGAGAATGGGCTTGCTGTTGGTTTTGGCAGAGATAGTCCGAATGAATGAGAACTTCTGCATTAACACACAGGTTAAGGTTTCTGCAGAGAGAGAGGCTGAGCATAATATTCCTATCATGCTTGCTTGGTTTCGACAGAAAGAGTCCGAATGAATGAGAATGGGCTTGCTGTTCTGCATTAACACACAGGTTTAGGTTAGAGAGAGAGGCCGAGCATAATATTCCTACCATGTTTGCTTTCAAAAATAGTCCGAATGAATGAGAATGGGCTTGCTGTCTGTTTCAGCAGAGAAGTCCGAATGAATGAGAACTTCTGCATTAACACACAGGTTTAGGTTTGCTTTCGGCAGAGAGAGAGGCTGAGCATAATATTCCTACCATGCTTGCTTGCTGTCGGTTTCGGCAGAAAAAGTCTGAATGAATGAGAACTTCTGCATTGATATCTGGTGCCATTAGTATCACTCAGTCCGCTGCCATTACTCCCTTGCAAGTAGCACTCAGTCCATGAGTACGTGCATGCGTGCCGGGAGTGGGAGCCAGCCAATGTGATATGAACCAGGAGTGCAGAGCCAATCAGTTTGTAAAGTCGGGAGTGCGAGTGTGGGGAACCAGACTGCAGACATCGCAGTCCGTTCTCCTTGCAGTCTATTTGGTTACAAACTGCATAGACTTCTGGGGATCTACAATGAATTCCTTGTTTTTGTAATCCAGACTGGTTAGATGGCAGTCCGGAAAACACATAGAGAAAAGCACACATGCCCAGGACTCGCAGCTACTTTTCTGTTTTTATTTTACAGCTGGGGGGCTGCAGTCCTGCAGTCCAATAGCACGAGCCGCCCCTGGAATAGTCTCCTGTCCCTTTCTTGACTTTTCTGTACCTCATGTATATTTCAGTATTTTTTCTTCCTTATTCACAAATATATTCTTGTTGTTTTTCATGCATCTTTTCTTGCTGTCCTTGCTCAGTTCATAACTGAGCTGTAAATGCCCCTGGCTTTACTTTTGTAACATGTGTCAAAATTTCTGACAGCATGCCCAATTTACTCACATTGATTACTTTGTATTTTCATGTCTTTGTTAGTAAGTGCCCCCCCCCGACATTAATAACACATTTTAAGTTGGTCACACTATTTTAATGCCCCCCCCTTTTCAGTATTAACAGCACAAAGTTAATACTTATTTTTTAGATATCAAAAGCACTATTCTATACATTTCTTTCATTTTGTTTATATACATTTGATATTGAATGCATATTTTTGTATGTTCTTGTAAGTTTTTAATGTTCATCTCAGTCCTGAACTGCACGATCTTTTTCCATTGTAAATTAGTAGTCCTAACTAACATATGTTTATTTTATGGATAAATGTTAAACATTAAATCAAAAGTCAGAGTGGTATCGCACTTTTTTTTTTTTTCATTTTCCAGTAACAGTTGAATGTCAGTTGCTGAAAGTCTGTCAATTTATCCTGTATATAGTATCCATAAAACTTGTTTCAAGAAATCTGAACAATACAATACCTTTTTTCTGCTAAATACATAGTAATTTCTCCTCATTGTCCGCCGTCGCCTCTTCTTGGCTGTTGCACAACTGCCTCTCTGCGTCACCTCTGTATGCTTTTACATGCTTAATTTGATGTTCCCAAGGCCCAACTGGTTGTCTTTCACCTGAATATGAAAATTTCTTAACTTCCGTGGGCCTTGGCAGTGCTGTTTCCAACTTCCGTGGGCCCTGGCAGTGCCATTTTCTTGTTTAAATTAACCGGATCCAGTAACTTTTGCAGAAATTCTTTATCTAAACTATCTTACAAAGCGAGTAATGATAATTGTGACTGCAGGAGAATTCTTTTGCTGAAAAAACGGAGAAAAGACCTCCTGTCCTCTGTCTGCAACATACGCACCCTTTTTATCCTTCTAAGGAAAGCATGTTAGTGCTCGTTACCCAAACGAGTAATGGTTTAGTAAAGTTTTTTTCATAAAATAAGTGTAATTCATTACAGACAGCATTTGAATTTTATTGCATTACAAAGTTCCTTTTTTTGTGAGACCTCAGACTTTTATTTACAAATGTCACCATCCAGTTTATCACCATAATATATTGATGAAATAAACTTGTATTGATCCCTGTCCGATATAAAGTGATACCAAAACATTTTAACTTGAGAACATCCAAAACTAGATGCTTAATGGTTTCTCTTGCCCCACAGAAACAAATCTCTCAAACATTGCCATGTAGTTTTATTAATGCTTTAACTGCCAACTTGTATCCTAATCACCTGATGAGGTCCTTTAACTCAGTCAAGCCTAAAATGCCATTTTTAAAATACTTTGTTTCTTATGGTGTCCACTCCTTTTTTGGGTCTGGCTTTAACTAATTTACTTGCTAGTAAATAATGGTCAGTATTAGAAAGTTCAAATAATTAATAACAAAGTGGTACTAAGATTGTTCCTGCAGTAGAGAAATCAATAGAGAAATCAGTCAGTTTCTCACATTTTTCATATTTTTTTCTTAACTGTTGCACATCTTGAGAGATTCACTGTTTTCATATTTCTGTAAATATCTGAAGCATGGACTTGGAGGAATTCATTCCTTTCATGTGAAAACTTGTGTGACACTTTGTGAAAGTTAAACGTATAATTCTGGGGTTGTGTGAATTGTAATGTAGTATTTAGAGAAAGGCTATGAATACGCTTCACTATAAAGAATAGTTCTTTCTGATGATGCTGTTTGCACAGCTAAATAGCTTTTTAATCACAAAATATTTACGTTTGTTATGCTTTTAAAGTTGATTTAAAAAAAATGCTGTGGAATGCAAAGATGTGTAGGCTGCTGCAGGTGTAACATTCTGTACCACATAGGTGTTGAGTATACCTGGGAGAGACCCACACTTTTTTTTTTCTTTTGTTTTTGTAAATTTTTGTCATAACCCATTATAGTTTTTGGCATCTTTGTGATTCCATCCTCTTCTCAGCTTTGTTTTATACTGTATCAGTTTGGGTATATAGTTATTTATGTTAAATGCAACATAAAAAAATGGCAGCATGTTTTAATTTCCATTGGTATATCTTTTTTTTTTTTTTTTTTTTTTAAAGATTCCCTTGATTTCCAGCTTCTTAACTGAGTACTGTAATATTCCCATATATACAGTGGCTATAAAAAGTTTACACACCCCTGATAAAATGCCAGGTTTTTGTGATATAAAAAATGAGGCCAATAAATCATTTCAAAACTTTTCCCACCTTTTAGTGTGACCTATAACCTGTGCAATTCAATTGAAAAACAAATCTATTAGGGAAAATATATAAAAAAAAAAAAAAAACGTACAATAAGCTGGTTGCATAAGTGTGCACACCCTTAAACTAATACTTTTGTTGAAGCACCTTTTGATTTAATTTACAGCATTCAGCGTCTTGGGTAGGAGTCTATCAGCATGGCACATCTTGACTTGGTGATATTTACCCACTTTTCCTTGCAAAAGTGCTCCAAATCTGTCAGATTGTGAGGCCATCTCTTGTGCACAACCCTCTTCAGGTCAACTCACAGATTTTCTATTGCATTTAGGTCTGGGCTCTGGCTGGGCCAAATTTTCTTCTGGTGAAGCCATTCTTTTGTTGCTTTGGATGTATGCTTGAGGTCGTTTTCATGTTAAAAGGTGACATTCCTCTTCACTTCAGCTTTCTAGCAGACTGCTGAAGGTTTTGGGCCAAAAGTGACTGGTATTTGGAAATGTTCATAATTCCCGCCACCTTGACTAAAGCCCCAGTTCCAGCTGAAGAAAAGCAACCCCAAAGCATGATACTGCCACCACCATGCTTCTAATCGCCAAAAGAACACCAACCCCACGGTTAAGTGTTTTTGCGCCAAATGTACCTTTTGGCCTTGTGCCCAAATAGTTCAGCCTTGGTCTCATCAGACCATAACACATTTTCCCACATGCTTTTAGGAGACTTGATGTATCGTTTTGCAAATTTTAGTCGGTCCTGGATGTTTTTCTGTGTAAGAAAAGGCTTCTGTCATGCAACCCTACCCCATAGCACAGACATATGGAGAATACGGGAGATTGTCACATGTAGTACACAACCAGCACTTGCCAGAAATTCCTGCAGGTCCTTCAGTGTTGCAGTAGATATCTTGGCAGACTCCCAGACCAGTTTTCATTTTGTCTTTTCATCAAGTTTGGAGGGGTGTCCAGTTCTTTACGTCACTGTCCCATATTTTCTCCAATTTTTGTTGACCGTCTTCACTGTGTTCCATGGTATATCCAATGCTGTGGAAATTTTTTTGTTCCCTTCTGACTGACACCTTCCAACAATGAGATCTCTTTGATGCTTTGTAAGTTGTCTGCGAACCATGGCTTTTGCTGTAGCAGGTAGCGGAGTAAATGTCAGGAAAATCCTACTAGGACAGCTGAACTTTATTTGGGGTTAATCAGTCTCTGTCTAATTGGCAGGTGTGTACCCAAGAAGACTGAATCTTCTTTCAGCTTTTTTCCCAGTTAGGGTTGCCACAGCACATCACCTGTCCGCTCATGATTGGCAGTGGAGTTTTACGGTGTTGAGTTGCCAGCCCGGCGCCCATCCTTCCACAGAAGACGTGCACGCCCTCATGCCTAGGGCCGAGTATCCATTCCACCTACAGCATGTCTTTGGGATGTGGGAGGAAACCCACGTGACCAGAGGGAAGACATGCAAACTCCGCATAGAAGGCACCACAGCCGAGGATCAAACTGGAGAACCTCTAGCTGTGAGGTGGCAACCCTAGCCGCTGCACCACCGTGGCCACCCACCCAAGAAGACTGAATGCTGTAGTTTAAATCAAAAGATGCTTCAACAAAGTATTAGTTTAAGGGTCTGCACACTTATGCAACCAGTTTATTGTACGTTTTTTATATTTTTCCCCAGAACAGATTTGTTTGTTTTTCAATTGAACAGGTCAAATTAAAGGCGGGAATGTATGTCTGGAAAATATTTTTCACTGCTAATAGCCGTCTAGCAGTAAATATGGAAAATACCTAGCATTTTAATCCTCATCTGCATTTGTCTGGATGCAGAGTACCTTGCCTTAATCTATTCATTATGTTAGGTCTTTATCCTGTTTCATCTTATAATGTCCTATAAAATGTATTTAAAAAAAAAAATTCAAGTACTCTTATTCCTTTTTTGCCGCTGCAAAAACAAAAAAAAAAGGCTTATTTAATGCGTCAACATCCACTCCCTTTTTTCCTGTTTTGTACATGGGGTTGGGGTGGCGCATTAATAGTGGCCTTTACTTAGAGATGTTGATAACACTACACTATTGTCTGGCGAGCCTCGCCACAGTCATGCTTCATAGCATGCATGCACACTTACGGCCACTTTAGTGTGTCCAATACATCTACACCATGTGTTTGGAGTGTGGGAGGAAACTAAAGACACCCTAGGTGAGGATCAAACTGGACAGCACCTTGATGTGAGGTGACAGTGCCACTGTAAAATACTGCAAATCGAATAAGTTCCTTTACTTCTGACATTTCTTTAGATATCACAATGTCTGCTAATGTACTGCCTTTCTTTGACTAAATCATCACTTTCACTATGCAGTATTTTAGTAGTTACATCTAGTAACACAAAGTCTTCACTTCCACCGCTCTGATATTTTTTGCTACTACTGCTTATTTCTGTTTCATAACCCCATCCCTGTAGTTCTGTTCCTAGAGATGTTGCTTTTTCTATTTCTGTAATAGATACATTCCTATTTTATTTATTTGACATTTGTTCACCGGGAAAATCTGACTGGGCTAGTGTCCTTATTCAGCAGAGGCCTGGGGAGAAAAGCTCTACAGTACAATTAAGCAAAAATTACAGAAATTGACTTAATATGGAATGATAATACAGTAAAAATTAAAGGATTGTAGGAGAGGACAAAAAATACAACAGAGTAAGCATCTATTCTTAGTCCTAAATTAAAAAAAATCCACCAAGAAATATATTTGGTATAAGATATTTATCTTGAGGCAGGTAGTAAAAATAAGTTGGCAAAAAGAAAATACCATAAGGATAGTCCTCCATGAGCTATGCTTTTTGAATGCTTATGTTGTGCTGTCGCTGTGTGTGTGTGTGTGTGTGTGTGTGTGTGTGTGTGTGTGTGTGTGTGTGTGTGTGTGTGTGTGTGTGTGTGTGTCAGGTGGGATATAGGCATTGTGTTCCAGAAGTTAGGAAGTGAAGAGTGTGATTAGAAGTAGGGGACTGTTACTTTATTAGGTGGTTAGTGTTGGACAGATAGACGGGAAGGGAGGAATAGGAGAGGAAATGAGGTAATTTGGTAGAGGGGGAAGGGTTCAGGTGAGGTGATTGCAGAGAAAAGGTCCGGTGCTGTTTTAGGTAATTTTTTAAGAGTTTTCTTGAATTTGTGGACATGGGAAATGTTTGAGCATCAGAGGGAGCTTCTTCCATGATAGGACAGGAAGGTAGCTGTAGAAATTTTGTCAAATAGATTTTCTAGGCATGTGAATCTGTAAGGGACATTGATCAGAACTTCTGAGGGATCGAGGGGGGTTGCAGAGGGAGATGAGAAGAGAGGTTAGTGTAGAAGGAGGGCTTGCTTGTTCAGGATAGAATGGATAAGTTGTGCAAGCTTGGGGAAACCCCAACCCAGTTGTGTAAGTTGATTGGGGAAACTTCAAGCCAGTTGAGAGTGTTGCAAGTGTGACAGTGGCGTTTAGCTGCAGACCTTGCTACTTTGTTGTAGGTTGTTCAAGTTTGGAGTGTAGGTGAGGGAGAAGGTAGCTTGGGCTAGTGAAATTCTGGAGGTGGATGTAAGGAATCTTTTATTTCTGTACCGAAGGCCAAGCTTTTGGTGGATAATGTACATGGAGGTCAAATTTAAGTTTGTCATCTACGATTGCTCCAAGGAGTTTGGTGTGAGTGTCAGCTGTTTAGTGTGGTGGTGGTAAGGGAAGAGCTAGTGAAGGAGGATTAATATTGTAGAGGGATTTAGTGGGGAAGAGTAGAAGTTTTATCTTTTTAGGGTAGGGTTAAGTATGAGTTGGTTGTCAGCCCTTTTTCAGTGAGTTTGAAATGTTTGTGTCAGGGTGAGCAGGTCAGAGGGGTTGTCGGCAGTGGAGATGATTGAGGAATCCTCTATGTACTGTACTGAGGGATGAGGACAAGAAGAGTGACGTTGGTTAGTAAAGATGTTAAAGAGAAGGGGGCCTAGAACTGAGGCTAGTCGGATGCCTATTTTGATGGGGAGATGGAGGGAAAGAACGTAGAGCCATTTGACAGATTTCTGAATATCTGTGAGGTAGCTGTTGAACCAGGAGATAGTTGGTGGGGAGAAGTTAAGTTGATCTTGCCGAGTGTGTATTCAGCACAAGGGAAAACTGCAGGTGATATGGGAGAGGAGTGGTAATTGGTATTTGTAGTTTAAGAGGAGGTAGGGGTGTAGGGATGTAGGTTTAGCTCAATGTGATAGGAGGTGAGGTTAAATAGGAGTAAAAGAAGAGAGTATGAGCAGAGGAGGAGGAACATGTTGAGGGGTAAGGTGTGAAATGGAGTGTGGATGCGGGAAGTTGTGTGGGTTTAGTTTGGATGGGGGATAGGGTTAGTGAGTGTGGATAGATGGGTGGGGATATAGTATGATGAGCAGTGGGAAGTGTTAGTTATAGGGGTTGGATCCAAATTGGGCGAGGTTTACAGGAAGTAGTAGTGAAGAGGGGTGGACTACAGAAGGTTAGCTATAAATGTTATCAATGCAGGAGAGAAACCAGGTAGAGCAACTGCAAAATAGGGAAGGTCGAGGAGGAGGAGGAGTAGTAGGAAGAATTAAAGTTGGTAAGCTAGAAGTGAATGGTGGGAGCTGTAAGACGGAACAGAAATGGTGGAATAAGTGGAAAGTTGTAGCTGGATTAGGTTAGAAAGTACAGGGTACTATTGGAGGGAAGACAGAGTGACACCAAGATAAGAGCTAAGCTGAGGTAGTGGAAGGTGTTCTGGTGACGTGCATCAGTACCAGGGTATGCTACACAAGAAATGCTAAGGTAGTTGAGCAGACTAAAATATACATGTACTGCACAGTTGGGTTTCCACAGTTTTTGAGGGTTTAGGAGGAGGTAGGGAGTTATGAAATGGCAAGTAGTAGGCTAGGTAGATTTTGAAAAAGCAGTACAGGAGATAATGGGTAGGAAGGAGGCTAGGCAGGTAAGTTCACAAACTGTTAAATACCTATGAAACTAACAGTGACAAGCTGTAAGTTACACAGGTTAGCATTTCAACAGAATATGTACATATGCGTACAAATTCAAAACCATTCCATTCACAGTCTGGTAAAGCTTCTGGGATTATTCCGGAAGATGGGTAGTAAAACATTCAAATCACGTAAACTATAATAGCAATCTAGCAGCCCTTCTGAGTTCAAGGAAAATTAAATACTACAGTGCCAGGTACAGGATGCTTAAAGACCCAAGTACGCTTCTAGAAAAGCAGATATACTCTGGTTGCAAGCTTAGCAGTAGATTTTGTGAGGTACACTGGTATTACAAACCTATTCAGCCACCTAGTCAACGCTAATTCAAATACGTTTAAAGTGTAAACTCTTAAATGCAAGGAAGGAACTAGCCAACACTGCTTCAGATACATTTGCATTGTAAGCTCTTTAAATGCAAGTTTAGCAGTAGACTTCATGAGGTACGCTGCTGACTCGAATCTTTACAGCCACCGCTACTTCAAATACATTTGCAGTGTAAATTCTTAAATATAAGGAAAGAACTAGCTAATGGTAATTCAGATACATTTGCAGTGTAAGCTCTTTTAGATGCAAGGAAAGTAGTGAGAACTGTAATACAACCCATCAAATCGTATAATAAGCTGTTGCATAGGAGTAATGTGGCTAAGAGAAGTTACAGAGACTAATGCTGCAAGGCTAGTGTACTTTGGCTATGAATTATAGTATAAGCTTTGGAAAAGAAGGGCTTTACAATTCTGAAGTGTAGCCTAAAAACAAATGGTTATGCAAGCAATAAATTGTCAAGCATTTTAAGAAAGTTGAAACTGTACACCCCCCAAAAAAAAAAAATTCCCACCAGAACACACTTAGGAGTAGCCCCAAAACTTTGTCTTGGTTCAGTTAGAGACATGGCCTCAAATTCAAAATGACGGTCGTACCAGAAAGCAATCTGCTACGCATCTCAGAATAAATGAGTCTTTAAAACATTAAAATATAATTTAGCAACCATGTTCTGTTTCAGTCCACTGTAATGCTCAAAGACAGTTTATACCGCAAAAAGTGAAATGTATATGTTCATGCCAGTATGCTGTATGCTAGTGCAAGCACTGCTTTAAAACAGTTTTTAGTTTCAAACATTGTTTCTTGGATTTTGTTGCCTTGGTTTGAGGCTTTGCTACCTTGTGATCCTTGAGGTACAAAAGGAATTTTGGTGTGTCCTGCTGAATGATTGGCTGATACGCAAAGTCAAAAATCATCTTCACAGTCTGCTTCCAATTTTTCAGTTGTCTTTGTGATGTTAGTACTTTCTGCTTTATGTTGCAAGTAGCCATCTTGTATTAATTGAATTAGCCTGACTTTCAAGTGCCCTGCCATGATGATTATTGTATATGGTGTACAGAGGTCCAGGATCATATGTTCTTGAAGAAAACTAAATAATCATGTTGTTGTGTTTTTTTTTTTTTTTTTTTTTTGTTTTATACTTCGGCCTCCTTTCCCTTGTGAATAAGCCGTTGATATTAGCGAGTTTTTTTTTTTTAAAGGAGATATCAAGTTTCCAACCAGGAATGCTAAGCAGACCAAAGTCCTAAATGATATGTCTATTATTGAAGTATGCATTGCTAAATAATCTGTGATCAGAAACAATTTCCCAGGTGCTTCAAATAAATGGGTGTTTGGGAGAAAACTATAATTTAGCATGTAATGGTCGTGTTTTAGAAGTGTACCCTAATGGACCTCTTGAGATTAACTTATTTTTCTCTGAATTTTTGCATATCTTAACATCAGTATTATTAAAATGTCTCCCATTCCATTTCTTTTTAGATAATCCTGAATTGAAATCCACCCCCCCCCCCCCCCTTAAGCATCCAGCCATGGTGTTTTTTCATACAATAATTTCTGGACTCCCAATTAGTGTAAGCATAAACATTTGTTTCTCTATCAGAAAAAAAGCAAAATGTTTCAATATATCCTCCATAAACCACATCTCCGATTTAATATTCTTTGGTTTTCATGAACATTTCTTTGTAGTAGCTGAATTCAACAAAAATATACCCTAGACCATGAATCTTAACAAAATGCCTTTGCTTCCCCAGCAGTACATTTTGGTAGTGGTGCAGAGGTAGCGTTGTCGCCTCACAGTAAGACGTTGTCCTGCTCGATTCTCAGCTAGAGCGTCTTCTGCGTGGAGACATGCGTGAGTGGGCATACCTCAAAGGTTGTGCGTCAGGGCCAGCAACTCTGCACAAAATCTGCTGCCAATCATTAGCGGAGCGGAGTTCCGCTGTGGTGACCCCTAACCGGAAAAAGCCGAAAGACACAAAATATGTGACACTTACATGAAGTGTTTCTTTGGCATTTACTTCAGATATTAATCCATTGCACAGTTCCACACCATTGTACTTCCGAAATCCGGTTAATAATGATGTAATAGTCATATGATAGCTTTCTTTCCCTTTGAATCATCTTTTTACATCTTTCTATACATATGACTTGCCATAAACTCCAGAACTTTCCTTATCACCTACCTTACAATCAGTTTGTATTACAGAAGATTTATTATTACCAAATAAAGGATTCTCAGCAGAATGCACTTCCACCATAGGTTGAGTGGAATCTTCCTGAAAAAAAATTCCTTTTGTTGTAGAATGTCATCTTAATTTTGTTCTCTATTAGTTTTACCTAGAATTGTCTGAATTTCTTCACCCAAGTACACTGTTCAGTATAATTTTCTTGAAGGGGTTCTATTTGCAATCTTAAAACACTTTTTTTTTTTTTTAAATATTTTCTTTGTCCTGCCTCATTACAAAAACTTTGGCTAGTCAGTGCATCTCGGCACACATCTGCAGTAATGTTCTAAAACCCTCTCATCCTTCACTTCATATTTTTTACTTTACTCTTGTAGTGAGACTGCATTGCATCACAATGTATGCTCATCTCGAGTAACCTAATTTAACAGATTACTGAGTAACATCTCTTCCGACATACTGAATTTTGCATCTTTTGTTAAGGTGTAAATAATAAATGGAAAAATTGACCAAGGTTCTTACATAATTTTGACGTGAAAAAAAATTTTAAGACAGTCTTCTAAACTGACTAATTTTCCAGGCATAAGTCATAACTTGTCCCTCTGGTGAAAAAATGCATCAAAACTTTTCTAGAGGAACAAAAAAATTCCCGAAGTTATGACATCTTTTCAAAAATGTACCTCTTCATTGGGATGCCCAACAAAACTGACAAAAAACACTGCTGAGAAGAGGTACCCAGTCGAGGTTTGCTTTCTCATTTTCCACACACAGTCTGGAAAGGATAGGGGTGAGCCTTGATCCCTAGGTAATAATCCTCATTTTTGCAAGACCATGCTTCCCCCTCTTGTGGGATGGTACTGACAACAGAGCTGTCCGTGGAAAATACTGTACAATTCCATTTGACAAGTCATTTGTATAAAGTACTGGTAACACTTGTCTTTTTTGCCCATGCAGATGTTACAGAGTAACGAACCCTCCTGGTTCTATTCAGTCGCCCTGTGGCAGTGTCGCTTTCCTCTCATACCACAAAGAAGCTCCTGCAAGGGTGCAGGGCCAAAAGACCAAAATCGCAAAAACAGCCAGCACTCCACGTCAGGATTTAAATATACTTTATTCCATAATTGTTTAAAAAAAAAAACATGTAGAGGTGTGAATTAAAATCAAGGCAAACCAGTTTTTGCTAAAAAGTCTTCCTCAGTGCCTAATACAATGTTGATGAACCACCCCACAATTGTATATGTGCATCAACCCACCAGCAAAATTAGAAAAGACAAATCACAGTAAGTCATTAAGTCCCGGGGACAATAAAATATCTAACCGTATGATCCAACTCTATTTAATAGTTCATGCCATCAACGCCCTGTTTAACCCCTTAAAACAAATACGATCAATAGCATTAAATCTGAATGAAGCAGCAGCATGCTTGTGTGTTTATACAAAGCACTAGATGTATGGCAATTTCTAATATCACAAGTGCTCAAGAATACAAATTCTAAGCTGTTTAGAAGGACCCTTCCCCATAATACCTTTTATTTATAAGGTAAATAAAAAAAAAAATCAGCATGTCCCTCCAGGCAGGCCTGTAGTTTTGGGGCAGGACTCTCTCAGCTACTGTCAGCTTTTTTGACAAAATATTTGAAGCCATTGTTGTTTGGGGTTAGAGCTCTTATTTAAGATACTGCTGTATTTCTGAATATATTGCAGGATGCACAGTTGGATACTGAATGGTACATGTGTACTTTGGATGTTAAAGCATTATATGTGAACGATCCGCATTGGACTAGTCTATTGGCAATAGAGTTTTGGTTGCAAAGGATTCTCTTGTATAGCCATAGGTTCAACACTTTTTGATTTGTTAGCAGAATATGTTCCAACTAAAAATGTTTTTTATTTTAATAACGTTTCTGTAACTAAAAGGCTCAGCCATGGGGGGCATCTGTTGGGCCTATTCATGGGGTATTTAGAAGAACAATTGATTTATGATGCTAGTCATTTTTAGAAGAACTAAACATATGATACCATTACCTTGATTGTTGGATTGTATGGAAATCTGATACCACCTATTTGCAGGAATTTGTACAGTATTTAAATAACAAATGGGGATTACAATATATTTTGAATTGTAACTTGAACCAATTTCCTTTTTGGATGTCAAGGTTGTTAAATGTTGATTAACGTTGAGAAACGCCTGCTGATGAACTATGTTCTTAATCTGTAAATATGTTTGTAATTGCTATGTTAATCGCTATGTAATCCAGTGTAACTACTGTCTGTTTATTTTAACTGTGGAGCTTTTCTCCCTGGGCCTCCGCTGAAAATGGACCTACATGCAGTCGGACTCTCCCGGTCAACAAATATAAATAAAAATAAATAGATGGCACACTGTCTATCCTTTTTTTGTTTCAGAAGGAGTTCTACTATAACTCCTTTTTAGATGCCACTAGCTGTCATCCACCCCATATAATTAGAAATATTTGTAAAACTCATTTTTTTAAGGGTTAAGAGGATCTGTTCCTCTGTCAAGGAATTGGAAAAATGCAATGCAGAAATGGTAACAAGATTTTGTGCTAGAGGTCATACATTTGATTATATTCAAGGACAGAATTTTGCCAGCACTTTGGATAAACCCATATTATTAAAATACGGGGAAAAACGAAAGAAGCAGGTTCTTTGTTGCGTATGATCACAAGCTTTGGATATAATTCTACAGCTTTTTGTGATTTAATTAATAAGCATTGGGATGTACTTCTATCTGATAATAGGCTGGTACAGTTGTTACCCACACATTGTTCATTTTCTTACATATGGAGGGAAAACTATTGGTGGTGGTTTGAATCCTTTCAAAAAAGTTCATTCTGATGTATTCTTGAGCACTTAGTGATATTAGAAATTGCCGTACATCACAAATGCTGTTTAAGCATCTTGCTGCTTCATTCAGATTTAATGCTATTGATCGTATTTGTTTTAAGGGGTTTAACAGGCTAAGATGTCATGAACTATTAAGTAAAAAGATGTGGAGTTAGATCATATATTTAGGTGCTTTATTTCCCCCAGGACTTGATAACTGTGATTTGGTGTTGGGGGTAGGTTGATGCACATATATATAAAACTGTGGCATGGTTTACTTTAATATTGTTTTAGGCACTGAAGATCACTTTGCTTATAACCAAGCAAAAACTAGTAGGAGAGGTTCACTATTGTCCTGGTCATATTTCCCATAGTCATTGAGAAATTTTCCTCACATTTGCCCTGAAGAGCCTACTGGTCTAGTGGAATCAACCTAGTCAGTAAAGCTTCACTACGTTATCTACAAATAAATTGTAGGAATCTGTCACTTCACTTTATACATGCTATGTAAAATGCACCAGTAGTACTCTAGTGGGACAGGAGGCTAAGCAAAATTAAAGCTTGTGTCACTGAGAAGCAGTTACAGACAACAGAATGAGAGAGTACTACAGTTACTGTTGTGAAAAAAATGTATATTACATTCAGATAAAAAATCTGAATTGAGAGAGCATTACTCCTCTCCCAACAATTCAATGAATGGTTTGGCTATGCCAAGTGTGTTCTTTTAATTACTACATTCAAACCCTTTCAACTGGTAATGCTGAATAAAAATTTACGTTTTTAATGCTTCATTAGGAAGGTACCGATTCCTTAGATTTCCAGTTTAATATGTCATCAGCGTATTCCATAGAATTGTTACACAAAAAAGTAAAGGGCTTTGGGGGACTTATCAGTATGGTGGTTCACAAATGAACAACATTCTTAATTGCCATGACCCCACTCACTAATGTCCTTAACAAAAAGGGGGCCCAGCGTCACAAATACAATCTCAACTACTTAAGGTAGACAGCTTTGCTACATTGCACGTCAAAGAAAGCATGCAGGGAAAATAAGTTTTTTAAAAATGCCTCTATTTAAGCACCTGCTAGCTCTACCATTTTCACCATGTTAATTATGGCAGGGCAACCTTTTCAGAAAAACCAAAAAACGAACCAGCACCGGAAGAAATAGGCTGAATGCTTTAATTAAGCAACATCAACCTTTTCAACCTGAACGGCTGGCAGCCGAACTTTGCTGCAGTTAAAACTTCAAGAAATAAAGTAAGTTAGCTAGATAATAAAATATTTTGTGCAGAAATAGTGATTTGAGCAGAATTTTTCTGAGCACTCAAAATTTACTACATATGTTGACTGATGAAAATGTATTCTAAAACACAAGTCGAAAGTAGCGGAGATGTGTCTACATAATGCTGTTCAAAAAGAAATTGAACTTAAACAGAGCAAGATATAACAACTTGAATGAGTTCCCAAGGGCCTCGAAGGTAGATACTGTGCTGTATATGTGTTTTGACAATTTTCAACCTGATCTAGGATACCTGCTGAACATATAAAAATAAGACTTTTAGAACTCCTTGGAGATGATCAGTAAATGGGACAACTGCCTAGACCCATCATTGGTTACTATGAGACGCTCTCTCTGAAGGAAAGACTTTTGTCTGAGTTATGGAAACCAGGCAAGGAACTTGAGATTGTTGACAAAAGCATATAAGTCGACCAGGACGATTCACTAACTTTGAAGAAAAAGGGCCCAGTTTTATTCAGTAATAAGGTGTAGTTTGTTATATCTAGGGACATTTTAAATAAGGTTACCTTGCATTGCAGTCTTTTCCAAGTTGCAAGAGAGAAGGATTTGGTAAATCAGAGTACCGATGAGGGTGAGACCTTTAGCCAAGTAGCAAGTCTTGGGCATTTGACCATTGACAGAAATTCCATCACAGCTGAGGCTCATTGATCAAGATACAGGCGTCATGGCGTTTTTAATTCTTAATATTAACAAAAAGGAATGGTATAGTTTCTGCCTGACAAAGGTAACTGATTGCATTTTCAAGTTTTCTTGTGGTGACTGTTGACTAACATTAAAGATAATACCTAAATAACAGGAAACTGCCGTAGACATTTGCTCTGATGTTTTGCCTTTGACTGGATTATCTCTCTTTTTTTTTTTTTTCAATGTGTGAAAAACTATTTAATCTACCAATTAAAGTTACTTTAACTTTTGTCCACCCATTTCTGGGTGCTTTTAAATGCATGGGTTAAGCTGGAATTTATTTATTTATTTATTTATTTATTTATTTATTACTTAAGTATATGCACATAATGAGTAGCCATATTATCTTTTTCCATTTACATACTTTATACATGTTTTTTTTTTTTTTTTCTTTATAACTTTTTTCAGTCCAACATTCCATAAATCGCTCAATTCCTGGTGTCCGTTAAACCTCGCTCCTAGTAAAGATTGTGAGAGCAATACATGCAGAATGAATTCCTTTTATTTCTACGTAATTTGCTACTTCCCTTTTCTAAAGATGATTCTTCCAGTTCATTTCTGTTTTACGGTAAGTATTACATACAGTTGGGTATAGATTTTGATTTTGGTTTTCTAGTAATTGCTTTTATGGCAGCCAACAGAATTGAACTTAAGGCCTTAGTATGTTTTATGCAATTCAGATCCTGTGTCCCAAATGAAAATTCATAATTTCTTTAGTTGTAGCAATTAGTTTCCCCAGTATTTTTTGACAGAGTACTTTTTTGAATTTTTAAAATCTGCTAACTCATTACATTCCTCCACAAATGTTCCCAGTTGCCTCTCTCTTCCCCATCACATCTCCACTATTTGCTATCTGCTTAAGGGGCAATTCTTTGAGGTCTACTTGTGGTACAAATATACCTATGCAAACACTTCCAAAATATTTAGGATTTTTGCTTGGACTTTTGTTTCATTCTTTAGAGCCGTACATACATACATCTATTGTAAATTGCTTTTAAAGTCTCTCTCCACAATCCTTTTCTAACATCCTTAGATTGATTCGTATAGTTATTGTACATTATATGTCCTACTAATTGTCTTGTCTTGTTTTTAACAGCAATGTCTGTTCTAGATTCTACTAAAGACTGCCAGAGCAGGTCTTTCACTTAAGAATCCCCCCTATCCTTTTCTCTCTGACTTTTACTCTATTAATCCCCAAAAGAGAAAGCAGTCTGTAACCTGCAGTCCAAACTACTACTTCTTGTCTATCGTCTGTACCCCTATTTGCAGTCATACCTAATGGGAAAATATTCTTTCTCCATTCCCATGGTGGCTTATTTCCTTGATTCCTTTCTGTAACTTTAATAGTGATTCTGTTTTAGTGATTATTCTCCTAACATATCCCCCTAAACTCTTGCCCTGTCTCCCTCCCAGATAAGTGCCTTCAAATCTTTATTGGTTATTCTCTACAACTTTTCCTCTGGTTGATAAAAGGTATGCCTGACCTGTATAAAAAAGCCAAAGGGACTAAAAACATTTTTACTGCTTGTATTTCTATCCTTGTCTATAAACAAGCTTTCACTTTCTTAGTTTATTTTCTTGAATTTAGTCTCTTCCCAAATATCCTCAGCTGCCACAACAGAAGCCTTTGTTAATCCATACTCCTAAATACTTTACATACCCACTCATGACTTGGTTCAGCAATGTTTACATATCCACTCATGACTTGGTTCAGCAATGCCCATAATTATGGGGATATAATTTACAGCTAGAGCTTTTGTTGTCTTCATTAATTTTATATCCTGAAAAGACATGAAACTATCTCATAATGTTCCACAACACAAAGATATCCTTTCTGGAATTATCAAGTACAAAATGTCTGCTCATAAAATCAACTTTTCTTGAACACATGCCAGTTATATCCTTGAATTTCTGAGTCCCTATTTTCTTTCACTGGCTCTAAATGTAATGCAAACAGCAAAAGGGAAATTCTACACCCATGCCTGGTTCCTGATGAAATGCAACATTGGCGAGGAATGCTCCTACTTCTGCTCTCTGATTCTTCATATGTCCTCCTAATTAATGTATCATCGTATGCAAATGCTTCCATTATCCTACTTATAAAGTCCCAGCTACCTATGCTAAATACTTTCTCTGCATAAAGTCCCACCAGCAGCAGAGGTGTTTTCTTACATTCTGTTTCCTTTTGGATTATTATTGTCCTAGTAATTTCAAATATTTGTGACAGTCCACAAAACTGCACTGATCCATCTCTATTACTTTTGGTAAGTCCTTTTGCCATTTGTTTAGCTAGTATAGGCAATCGCTTTCTAATCATGGTTTAAAATCGAAATGGATTTATATGAGGCCTCATCTGAAGGGTCTTTCTCCTCTTTGGGTAATAAAACTACCATAGTTTTTTTCCAAGATATTGATGCTTCCCCTCCTTTTTAAAGTGCTGTTCGAATTTTCCAGGTGTTTAACACTTTCTTCTTCCTAACTTCCATGGGAATACTATCTGTTCCCTGCAAACTGTTTTTTATACATCACCATTTTTTATCTCCTGTCCTTTTTATTGTAACTATTGGTTGTTAAACCTCATCTTCCTCCAATCTTTGCATAATTGTCTTCCATACATATTTCTGTTTGTGCTGTTTATTGGCTTTCACATTCCTCTGGTCAATACAAGTTTTCATAAAAAAATTCTAAAATATCTTTAGAATCTTTTAAACTTTCTTGTCACAGGCTCCCTAAGTTTGTGTGCTAAAAGATTTTGTGCTCTGGAGTGATCAAAAATGGTGCTTTAACAGCAGTCGTTCTAAACCCATGCATATTATTTAAATACTTCCTTATTTCCGTGTAGCAATCTGGAGTCACTACTCCTCTTGTTCTGTGAAATTCCCATTATTCTGCAGCAGTAATCTTTCAGCCCCTCTATTTCCCATTGCTTCTTAACCATTTCTCTTTCTGATTTCTAACTTAAACTGCATTTTCATTTTATCCCACTCACTAGCTATCCCTTCTAAAAGAGGTCTTTCTTCCCTAATAACTCTCTTGAATAATTTTCACTATCCATTCCTTAATTTTTTTGAGGTAGGTGGGAAAGTGCCATTGTCTCATGTTTAATTCATTACCCTGCATTTCTCTGTTTTTATTAGTGCATGATCTGAAATAGTTATTGGATGTGGTTTGAAGGATTCAGGGAAATGTACATGTTCCTGTGAAAATACAGTTTATAAAGTTTAGCCCACTTATTGTTCTTGGGGGATCGGGTATGTACATTTTGTAAGGGGTTCCTCCAACTGAATTCACATATTCCACATCAATTTTTTTTCATAAACCTTCTTCAGAAATCTACCTTCTAAGTTATGTTTTCCCTTCTAGGTCACCCACTTACATCCATACTATTGCAAATTAAGTTCCCATCCCCACCTTTAAGTAATATTCCGTAATTAAAGCTAATTATTTCTCCCCAGAATTTCTAAAGATCCATAATAGCAGTATTTGGTGGAATATAAATAAATGCTAGAGTAATCCTCCTACCTTGCCAATAGTTGCTTACTACCATAAATCTACCATTATTGTCTGTCCTTCCTCATCAATGACTACTGAAGCACTCTTAGCAGTCAGTATTATTACTCCCCTTGTTCCTTTGTCCCTGATGTTCTGAATAGCCATTCTGATGTTCTTTTTTGGCCAAATTCATATGCTCTTAATTTCTTTCAGAAAGTGTCTCCTGCAGGATTACTGTTAGCACTCCACATTTTTAATATAATTCTGTACTCTCTCCTCTATTTCTACATGTAAGGCCAATTACGTTCTAAAATACTGTGACTAGATTAGCCATTATGATAAAAAGCTATTGTTTCCACTTGTCCTTGGCAGTTTTTTTTTTAAATTTATATTTTCAACGTTACATGCAGACACTACTTAGAAGGCTGACATTCTATGCAGTTTCTTTTCATCTTCATTTGAACCGGTCACATTTTTCATGACTTTTTGATTTAATGAAGACTCGAACAAAAACACTGAATGCATTTTCAGAACATCCCATGTTAACATTAAGTGGACACACACAACTATGTACATTTTCAAGAAATTTAACCCTCCAGATTGGAACAGTTTGTCTTTTAATCATCAGCTGTAAACCGCAGTCATAACCTAAACTAAAGTTAAGGTTATAAATGCTAAAGTGCATGTATTATAGCCTGTGTTCTCACTCAGGAACAGAGATCATTTGGTATTTGGTGTCATCTCCATTCCCCTCCCAGATGTGAAAAACTGCTTGTATGCTTTCAGAAAGCATCAACTTTTAGCCCTAAAAACGATACTGGTTACTTTTTTAAATGAAACTAATTTATGCACTATTCTGTAAAGTGCGTTAATGTATTAAGGCTGCTGGGGTGGCTATTAACTCTTGTTCATTTATCATAATTTTGAATTCTTTTTAGATGAACTGCTTGCCATTGTGCATTAACATTTTGCTTTTCTCGCAAAGAATTCTCAGAACTCTCAAATTGCTTGCACATGCAGACTGCTGCTCTCCATGTAAAAGTAATCAGCAGTCAGGGAAAACCAAACAGTAACAGCTTTGCAGGTACACAAAGGAATCTTTGCAAGGTTTACTCTGAGCAAAATGCAGCTGAAGGCAGTTAGCTAGGGGAATTCTGTACAAACTTCTTGTCTCTCATTGAGAATATTTGTTAAGGGGGCGGGGGTGATATCTTGGCAGTTGCAAGTAGTAAGGCATTTTTCATGGCTTTCAACATTTTTTATTTTTTCAAGCCTATTTACTAACACATTTTATTTTATAGTTCAAACCAAGGAGGTTAATCTAGACATCCAACCTTATGAAAATCAGGGAAGTAATTATCTGAACCCTACGTATATGCATTATATGTTCAGTACACTTTACACACCACCCCCACCATAGCAGCTCCAAATCGCAGCATTTATGTCAGCTTAGGGTGGACCAAAGCAAGTCTTTCTTCTCTTGCTGTACTGTAAAGGCTAAGTGTACAACTCAAAAATGTACTTTTTATGAGTCTTAAAAATATTGAGATAAACAGTCACTGGAAAGACGCCCTTCAATGTGTGCACACACACACACACATTTAAAATACCCCTGACTGCACACTCTACAAAGCTGTTTTCATGATGTAAAAACTGCAAGTTATAATGTAATGTTTTATATAAATACAAATGAGAATAAAATATTTTACTTACTGTTACCTTTCCCTTTGTTGTCTTTTTAAATATTGACATAATGTGGGATATATGCAGTCAGCTCACAAGTTTAACAAAGACAAAAGTCCAGTTGTTTTTCAGTCACATTTTGCAAAGCCATATTTCACAAACATTAATGCTTTATAGTCTTGTATTTATTAACTCATTTCAATGTTGCTGGTCTTTATCGTAGTCTCCCAGCACCAGACTCTAGTTAAAGTCCAAGGTACTTCTGATTCTTCTATAAACTCCTGTTTTTTATCCCCCCTGTTTCCCAAGTATTTTCTTTTGGCACTTTTGGAAAAAGCTTCACTGTAATTTGTCCGAAGAATGAAAAACAGTGTCCCCTATTGCTTGCTGGGTAACCTTTTGTTGGATAAACTTTCCTCTTTAGTCCTGTTCTGCATCAAAAATGTCTTCAAACCTACGTGAAGAGGGTGGCCTAATGGTTAAGGTGTTTGCCTTACAAACACAAGGTACAGGGTTTGAATCTCACAGGGGATAATTGTCTAGGCTTAAAATGGCTCACAAGGATAGCTGGGTTTAACACTTCTTCTTTTTTTTTTTTTTTTTTTTTTTTTTATCTCACTCAGGTCAGTCAACTTTTCCTGATTGCAGGGATGTTTGTACAGTAAAAAAAAAATTCCACAAATACTCTCCTCAGCAATTTTTAATATTTTCCCTTCTGCCAGTTTTGTCAGGGCCAATTCTTTCTGCAGATATGATTACATCTTTACTAGTATAGGTCTTGGCTGCTTTCTCATGACCAGATTTGGTGCATACACTTTGTGCCCTTTCAATTTACAAATCATGATGTAGAACACCAGTCCAGTTTGTGCTTTTATAAAATTTAATACAGACTGTACCTTCCAGTTAATCTGGTGCAGCAGCAAATCTTGCATATTCTCTCCCTGCCCTGTCTTCTAACGCCACTATTTTTTTGAAACCACTCTTGAGAATTCCCATACAGTCTCTCCTTCATTTCAACCTCTTTAAAGCTTCTATTTTTCCAGCCTTTTGTTTTTCGAATTGATGTATTCCGTCAGTGTTTCTTTTTTTAGTCACCTCCAGGTAAGTTTGATTTGTTTTCCTCTGAATTTATTGGAAGCCATGTCTTGAACCAAAACTGTAGCTTGAGCAGCTGCAGGATGCTTCCCAAAATAGTGTCTTCACCATTTCTGTTTTTTCAAATGTCTTCTTTGCTGGCATCCAGGCAGTATACTTAGTAGCCAGTAACTGAATTTTACCCTAGTTTACAATTTCACTTGGGTGTGTTTTTTTGGAGGGGAAAGAAAAAGAAAACTGACCTAACATATGCCAAATTGTTTTGTTTGGTTTCCTATGGTTCCTGCTATTAAATGATTACCCAAGATCCCTAAAGAACCTATTGATCCACCCATATGCCTGATTATTTCAGGCAATGGGTGGCTCATGGAACCAATGTCTGTTTACATGGAACACCAGTTAAAGAGGATTAAGGAAAGCTACCACAGTGCTGAAAGACACTGAAGACTTGTTTAGTAAGTTGTCTCATTCTCTGGAAACAGTACTTATGGTCATTATGGGCATCGGGAGTTTATTCACGGTCATCCCTAATGATTATGCCATAGAGAATGTACGAAGGTTTTTGACATCAGGTGATACCTATGGGAAACAGCATGTTCTACAGATCTGTATGCTTTTGGAGAATAACGTAGTATTGTATAATCAGCATTTTTTTTGCAGAAATGGTTTATTGCTATGGGCACCCCATGTGCAAACTCATACTCTAATATTGTACTAGTGCAGTGGGGGAAGAATTTTATTTTTAGTGACCGGAATAGATTTATAAAACAACTGCTATTTAATAAACTGTTTGTGGATGATATTTTTCTTTGGGAAGGTGAAGAGAAACAGCTGAGTGTATTATTTGAGTTTTTGAAATCTACTACACATTTTTTAGATTTTGAAGTCCATAGTGCTGTAGACAGGCTTGACTTTGTGACATCACTGTTTTGAAAGCTGAAAGTGGTACTATGGTTATAATGATGTACTGTAAACCTTGTTGCCGTAATCTTCTGTTACATTCTAATAGTATGCATCCTGCTCATAATTTTCCACAGGTTATATAAAAAAAAAACTTTGTAAGAGTTTTGAGGTTGATCACGAAGCAGGAAGATCAAACTGCTGAAATTTTCGGTGTAAAGAAATGCCTGTATAAAAGGGTTTACAGACCGAAGGAAATAGAGAGTGGGGAAATGTCAGTAGATTTGATGGGTCCAGTGAAGAAGAAACAATACTTCCTTCGTGATGTAGGAAGAGTTAAAATTCGAAGAAGGGAAGAATACAAGATGTACCCTTGCGTATAGTCAGGATGTCCAGCAGATGTGTAATAATAGTAAAGAATAATTGGAAAGTATTAACAGCAGATGTCATTAAAGAGAATAGCAGGAGAAATTCCTATGCTGTGCTTTAAGAATAAACCGCATTTGAAGTGATTTATGTGGTGATAAGACAATGGCCAATAAGTTATATACTCAGAAGAAAGAGATACTTATAGATGTGGCAGGTGTAGAGCATGTCCCTTTATTAATACATTTGTATAGCCAATTACTAAGAGAATATATCAGCTAAATGTCTTTGCAGATTGTAACACAAAGAATGTGGTATACATTGCTATGTGTCAACATTGTGAGCAATTTTATGTTGGTAAAACCAAATGTCCATTCAAGACTATGATTTTGAAATATTTAAATGCAATCAAACGTAAGGTTAATATGAATGCACTGTCACAACATCTTATGCGATTTTCTGAACATTTAAGTTTTCTTTTATGGTATTAGAATGTGTAAAGAATGGACCTAGAAGAGGTGGCTTGTTTAACACTACTAAATTTAAAGAACTTCAATGCACTGTAGACTTAAGAACGGACTGTGAATTAGGATTAAATGGTATTCTCCCTTTAAAACCAGCATTGAAGAGGCGTCTGCTCAGGAAAGAGATCTGATTGGTCAAGCCTGCTTATAAAGAGCCTATTATGTTTTAATGATTATAAGGATCTGAAGAAGGTTTTCCGAAAGCGCTTATCCATCCCACTATTTTAAAGCGTTTTACGTATATGTTTAACCTATTCCAGCTTGTGGATTTTAACTTTGCTGTTTGCTTTCGTTATCTACAAGAACAGCTGTGCGCATAACTCCTGCCTTGCTTGTATTATATCACACTCTAGTAGAGTGTGATTAAAAAGTAAGGATGATTGTCTGTTGTAAATAGCGCTGTTAAATATTCTAGAAGTGGAAGACCCCTGAAAGAACCAGACTGATACATGTATAGGATTTTAAGAAGTGAAAAATTTACACCTTGAAAAATAAATTTGTTTTCATGTAAAAGCACATGGTATTTGAGTTACAAATTGTAATGCAATGCATGCTATTTCACAGACTTTTTATAAGGTTTAATATTTTATAATTAAAAGCGGGGAGCTATATAATATGTGATACTAGTGCAGAAATTTCCATGTCCTGTTGTATACTTCCTTTCTGGACAGTTCAGATCAAGAAGTGGCTTCATGTAGTCTTGTTTTGCTCGCCATCTAGAAACCACTCATGTAGTTCCTACACACACACACACACACACACACACACACACACACACACACACATGCATGTCTGCCCTTTCCGTATCTTTTGGTTGTATAATCTTGCTTAGTTCCAAGAAACTTTGAACCTGTCAAATGACTTTCACTGTATTATTTTATTATGCATTTTACTGAATGGTTTTGTAGCCTTCTCCATGAAATAATACTTTGTGCAAGTCTAACTTGAAATGAAACCCTACTTTTTAGTGCCTGTGTTCTGTTCTCTCTATCTCTCTCTCTGTCCCCCCTTTAGATCTACTTGTCTCAGTTTTCCTAAACAGTGCATTGCCTTCTCTTCCACTCCTTTACTTCACTCTTAAGTATGTTCTCCTCCTACCCTGTCCCTTCCATTAAGCTTCACTGTTTGTCCTCCCATTTGCGTCACAGAAACTGTAAGCAGTAATTCTAATGCACCCTCAGCATTTCCCCTTCTTTGGAGGGATACTGTCAGCATTTCTGGAATTCTGTGTTTATCTCTCTGGTTTGCATTTTATTGGTCAGTTTGTCTTCCTTAATGTATCATGAGTTGGTCTTTTTTTTTTTTTTTTTTAACATTTATTAAATCTTCACATAATGTATGGTAAAAGTTGCTAATAGAAAATCAGCTAATGTCACACAGTACACATGGCATTGACAATATTAATTCTGACATGGAAACTGTTCATTTCCTGCCTTACCTTAACCCTCATTCTTCCTTTATTAATTCATCACACAAGAAATAGGCACACATACATTAATAGAAAAAAAAACCTAACTGCCTTACCTTAACCCTCATTCTTCCTTTATTAATTCATCACACAAGAAATAGGCACACATACATTAATAGAAAAAAAAACCTAACTGTATTAACGATTTTTCATATTCATATCTTGTACATTACTTGATGTTCTTCGTGTTTCACTGTTGCAGTCATTACTTTTGGGTAATCCTGCTGGCAGGTTGCCCTCAGTCGGCCTGAATTCCAAAGTCCTGGGTCCTGTGTTTCTCAGTCTTTCTTGCCGCGTGGTGCTTGAAGCAGTTCGCAAGTGCCGGTCAGCCGACTCTTGAGATTTTCGTGTTCGAGTTTCAGGTCCGAAGTCTTCAATAAAGCTAAGTACCCCTTTGGGGAAACTTTTTTTTTTTTTCTTGCTCCAGACTGATGTCAGAAAAAGTTAATAATTGTATTTCTTGTGGAAAGCAAATTCCTCATAAGGACTTTCATTCTGTTTCCTTGCCTGGGCCCTGATGACAATGTTGCTGGTTGTCGGTTTGTGCTAGATTTAACCAACGCACTATTAAGCGTCTGTATGATTTTGCTTTAAACTACTTTGGTCGCCGGTTTAATTATCCAGAAATGTCGCCGGATAGCCATCCGACTACCGGAGTTCACAAAAAACGCAAAGAAAAGGAGCGAGAGAGACAGAGGCCCAAAACCGACGAAGCTTCTCCTAAGCCGTTCGCTGGTTCTCAGTGAGGAGCTTTTGCAGCCCCTGATGCCTGCTACGTTAAAGTCGCAGGCCGCTACCGACTCCCACATTGAGTCAGCCATGCCACTAAAAACTCAAGGTATTGGAGCCTCTGATACTGTTCCTTCAGATGGGTCCAGAGCCACTGAGCAGGCACCGGCTTCTGAGGGTGTATTCAGACCTAAACATCATTACATTAAGCCTACATCAGCTTCAGAGGCAAAAACCAAAGCACCTTAAGCAAAGAAACACAAGAGCCACATGAACAGGCCTCTATGCCCAAAAAACAGATGCTCAAAATGGCCGAAGACTTAATTACCTTTATCAGGGGTTCCCATCCCCCTCCTGATAAGAGGCCTAGGCAAGAGACTGACTATGAATCTTCAGATCAGGTTTCTATTTCTTCTGATTCCTCTTCTGATCAGGAATATTCTCTCCCCCCCCCCCCCCCCCCCATGAGGATTCTGATGCTGAAGAATCTATACCTTCAGCTTCTCCTCCAGAGGACTATTCTTTTGGGGAAACCTTGCATACCATGAGGGAGCATTTCCACTGGGAGAGCCAAGATTTTTCAGAATCTAAAAAGAGGCTCAGGGATTTCCTTGTGCTACCTCAACACAGGCCACTAGCCATTCCACTTGTGTTAGATATTGTAAATGTGTTTTTGGAGTCTAGTCTTATCCCTGACTCCTTACCTCCAGCTCCTGTTAAGCCTGACAGATATTACAGGGTTCCTGACTCTCATAAATTCCTTTTTAAAAACTCTGCTGCAGACCCAGAAACTATTTCACAGGATCCCAAAGGAGTTAAGGCTTCGGCTGCAAAAAACCCTACCCCCTCTGACAGAGATTCTAGGGCACTGGATAGATGGGGGGGAAAAAAGGTTTACACATCTGCTTCTGCTACCTTGGCTAGAAGGGCCTTAAACGGTCAGTTTCATATGCTCAAATATCAGCAACATGTCGTGGCATTGCTTAAACAGAAAATGTTATTAAACTCTGAATGTGCAGAAAACAAGGAAATGCAGGGCCGCAGTTACGGGTTCTGTAATTAGGAGGTATGCTTTGTTAAAGGAACAAAATCTGCCTGATCATGTCAAGGTTAAATTATTAGATGCACCTTTACAGCATGATACTTTGTTTGGTGTTAAGGCAGAGGAGGTGTTAAAGAAAGTGGAAGACAAAGCTAAATCCATGCAAACTGTCAAAGATTTTTTACAAGTACAACCCCCTAGGTTTAATAGACACTGGCCTTCAAAGAATTGGTCCTTTCCTGTGTCGGACCCCAAAGGGGCAGATCCAGATGCCCTAGAGGCAGATCCCAGGCACAAGGTTCCTGTAGGTCAAAACAATGGGGTGCTTCTACCTCCAAAGTTGGAGAAGACAAATCACAACTATACAGGAAATGGTCCCAATGACTTCCCGCTGCCTGCACCAAGCACTTATCTCCTGGCAGCACCCTTAGAAGGAAAGTTAGCACTTTTTTCACAAAATTGGCACATAATAACCCTGGACAAGTGGGTTCTAAATATCGTGCCCCAAGGGTACAAGGTTCATTTCCATACTCTGCCAAAGGCAAACGGCTGGCCAGATCTGCCAAAAAATCAATGGGGAGAGACACAAAAACAAATCTCATCCCTCATGGCCATGGGGGCCATTCAACAAGTACCAGTGCAAGAGCAGGGACAAGGATTTTACTCGACTGTTCTTGGTACCAAGAAAGAACAAGACCTGGAGACCAATACTGGACCTATCTATTCTGAACACTTTCCTGGATATACCAAAATTCAAGATGATGACTTTGCAGCAGCTTCTGCCCATGCTGGGCAAGAACGCTTCACTGGTGACTCTAGACCTAAAAGAGGCATACCTGCATGTCCCAATCAGACAGTTATGCAGAAGATACCTCAGATTCAGGGCTGGCTCAATGCATTACCAATTCTCTGAACTGCCCTTTGGCTTATCTACTGCACCCAGGGTCTTTACAAAGTGCCTGGCACCAGTAATTGCATTCTGCAGACAGCATTTCATTCTGCAGACAGAGGAATACAAATATATCCTTACTTGGACGACTGTCTAATTCAAGCAGAGAACAAGGACATTTTTCTACAGCATCTGGCATTTGTGAAAAGACTTCTAACATGCCTAGGGTACACAGTCAACGAAAAGAACTCCAATCTCAAGAGATAATATTCCTGAGTGCAAGCTTACATACAACTGCCCAGATGGCTTATCTCACGCCAGACAAACAAAGGCAACTGACTACCTATTTCAAAATGTTGGCAACAAAGGCCCAGTTATCTGCAAGAAAATTTCTGCAGGCTTTGGGCTTCATGGCATCCTGCATCCTATTAATTCCATATGCAAGACTGCATATGAGGAAACTTCAGTGGTACCTAAAAAAGTGTTTGGACTCAACATTGCCACAGCCTGGAAACAATGATTACTCTCATTCCCTACCTACAACAGGAGTTTCAATGGTGGGCAAAGGCTTGTCTCCAAAACAAGGGATAGACATTCACATTCCCCCCAGCCAGGCAGACACTAACAACGGATGCATCAGATTATGCCTGGGGGGCCCACATGGCAGGAAGATGCATTCAGGGCACATGATCCTCAACTCAAATGCATCTACATATCAATCAAAAAGAGATGCTAGCTGTTCGGAATGCCCTGACAGCCTTCAAGGACCTACTTCATCCGGGACAACTACTGATAAAGACAGACAACGCCACGGTCATGTGGTATATAAACAAGCAGGGGGGGCACACATTCTTACCCCCTTTGCAGACTAGCCATGACTTTGTGGGACACAGCATTAGCTTACCAAGTACATCTGCAGGCACAATTCTTGCCAGGAAGGAAAAATACTCTGGCAGACAAACTAAGCAAAACTTCATGGATCCCCACGAGTGGCAGCTGGATCCACAAGTCTTCAGCATGATAACAAGGAAATGGGGATGCCCGGACGTAGATCTATTTGCCTCCGCTCACAACTACCAACTAAAAAGATTCTGCACAAGGACTTATCACAGACCAGCATGGAAAGTGGACGCCCTATCCTTCAGCTGTAAAAATCTATCAGTATATGCCTTCCCCCCACTGCCTCTCCTCCCCAAGGTACTCCTAAAGGTCAGACTGGAGAAGCCAGAAATGATTCTGATTGCCCCAGACTGTCCCCGCCAGTACTGGTTTCCAATCCTAAAGAACTTGTCTCAATCCCCAGCGTGGACCTTATCTCAAATATCTCATCTACTGTCCCAGCAAAACAATTATATCTTACTCAGCCAACTCAGGACTTTAAACCTGGCAGCATGGCGGATAATGTAGTCATACAAAAACACACCTCTCAGTAAAGCTGTGATGGATGTCATTTTGGATGCCAGAAGGCCTAGTACTAGAAAATCTTATGCTGGAAAATGGAAGAGATTCTGTGCTTGGAACCAGGCACAAGGAACTGATACAGCTGTGCCAAATATTCCTCAGATTTTGCAATACTTAACTGAGATGCTGGACAAAGGCCTATCTTTTTCATCTATTAAAATTCATGCCTCTGCCATTTCGGCTCACTACAATACGGAGCCACCAATCTGTTCTCATCCCTTATTAAAACAGTACCTCAGAGGAGCCAAAAATTTAAAGCCTCCATGGAGATCACCAGTGCCTGCATGGGACCTCAACTATGTCTTGGAAAAACTCACCCTGCCTCCTTTTGAGCCAGCTGCTACTGATCTAAAGTTTTTATCTTGGAAAATAGGTCTGCTCCTAGCAGTAACTTCTGCAAGACGAGTTTCAGAGCTACAGGCACTCATGGCTGTGGAACCTTTTATCATTTTTGACCCAGACAGGGACTCTCTCAGAGGACAAACCCAACATTTATACCTAAGGTGGTGTCCAGTGTGGCTCTTAACCAAACTATTCATTTGCCAACTTTTTATCCAAATCCACAGAACAAGGGGGAGAGAATTCTGCACTCTTTGGACGTACACAGACAGCTTAGATTCTACTTGGACAGAACCAAAGTTTTCAGAAAGACGGAGCATTTATAGTGGCATATGCTGCAGGATCACAAGTAAAGACTATCTCAAAGCAAACTATTTCAAAAGTGGGATAGGCCACTGCATTTGTTTCTGCTACTTACACCATGGCAAGCCAGTGCCTAAGAGCATTAGGCCATGTTCAACTAGAGCTGCAGCCACTTCAGCCTTTCTCAGGGGAGTACCAACCAAGGATGTTTTTAGAGGTTGCTACTTGGTGTTCAGTGCATACCTTTACAAAGCACTATCATCTGCCACTCTACTCTACTCTAAATCCAGGGCAGGCTCTGCCACTGCAGTTCTGCATGGCCTCATAGCCGCTCCTAATGCTGTTTAGCTCCAGCCTCCCATCCATAGCTTTGGGACTCTACCCAAATGTAATGACTGCAACAGTGAAACACTAAGAATGTAGTACAGTTGTGTACACTTGCCATAAATGTAGATGTTTGAGTGTATTCACTGTTGCAGTCCAGGTTACCCACCCGCCATCCCCTTTTCTTCTGATAGAACCTATGTGGTGTATTTGCTTGTAGATAAAGGTAAAGTGTATATTGGTGCATGTATTTATGTATTTATGTATATATGTATGTATGTATATATATATATATATATATATATATATATATATATATATATATATATATATATATATGTATGTATTTATATATATATATATATATATATATATATATATATATATATATAAAAATAAATACATGCACCAATATACACTTTACCTTTATCTACAAGCAAATACACCACATAGGTTCTATTAGAAGAAAGGGGATGGCGGTATAATTGACTGCAACAGTGAATACACTCCAACATCTACATTTATGGCAAGTAGATGTTGAGTGTATTCACTGTTGCAGTCCAGGTTAATATATAAATATATATATCTATATATATATCTATATATCTATCTATCTATCTATCTATCTATCTATCTATATATATATATATATATAAAAAATGGCGTCGGCCGCATCTTTTATACCCCTGATGACCTGACGTCAGGGAGAGGGCGACAGCAGCCGACCCAGGACTTTGGAATTCAGGCCGACTGAGGGCAACCTGCCAGCAGGATTACCCAAATGTAATGACTGCAACAGTGAATACACTAACATCTACATTTTATGGTAAGTGTACACAACTGTACTTTAACGATCATTTACCCCATCATAACATAAATGGCTCAATTCCTGCTTTTCTTTAAATCTCACTTCTCCTCCTGAACGTTGTTCTGCATATACTGATGTTCATCTATTCCAGTGTTGCAGTATTCACTAGTGGGTTTGCCCTTTTTCTGATCAGCTTCTCCGGCCAGGTTTCCAACGCTTTTCCAGTCCCTGATGGTGCGTTGGACATCTGATGTGTTGGCAGGTACGTGGGCCATAAATGACGACTGTGTGCACCAGCCCTCAGAACTTTTCAGCTGCCAGCCATACGCCAGGTGATGTTCATCGTGTTTCACTGTTGCATCATGACTGTAGGGATCTCCCCTGCCGGCAGGCAGCCCGCGGTCGGCCAGAATCCCAAAGTCTGGGTCCGGCACTGGCTGTTCAGCTACGCTCCCTGACGTCAAGAGCGCCAGGAGTACAAAGTCGACAGCTGACGCCATCTTCTCCAGTCCGTCTTGCCGTGCGGTGATAGCAGTTCGCATTTGTCGGTCGGCGGACTCCTGACGAATTTTACTGATACTTCGGTCCGAAGACTTTCTTCTCCACTCAAAGCTAAGTACCCCATTGGGGAAACTTTTTTCTTGCTCCACTCCGATGTCAGAAAAAGTTAATAATTGTATTTCATGTGGGAAGCAAATACCTCATAAGGATTTTCATTCTTACTGTATTCCTTGCTTGGGCCCTGATCACGACGTAGCTAGTTGTCGGTTTTGTGCTAGATTCAATCAACGTACAATTAAGCGAAGGTACGATTTTGCTTTTCATTACTTCGGTAGGCGCTTTAACTACAAAATGTCGTCTGATACGGTCCTGGCTACCGGAGTTCATAAACGTCACAAGGATAAAGGCAGGCCTCCGAGGTCCAAATCTGATAACACACAAGCGGAGCCAGCTTCAGGTTCTGCCGTCGTCAGTGAGGCGCTTTTGCAGCCCCTGTCGTCGGCCATTTCAGAACCGATGGCCGAAACGGACTCTCATGAGGAGCCAACCAGGCCTTTAAATATTTCTGTTGCAGGACCTTCCGCCAACGCTCCTTCGGATGGGTCCGGAGCCGCTCTGCAGGTACCGGCTTCCGAAGGGGTTTTCAGGCCTACTCAGCTACTAATAAAGGCAAAGACAAAGGCAAAGACTCCTTCAAAATCAAAGACTTCTACACAGGCTTCTTCTGAACCAGCTCCCAAGTCACAGAAGCAGTTACTCAAGATGGCGGAGGATTTGTTTACTATGCTTAGGGGTTCTCATCCCCCTCCAGACAAAAGGCCAAGGCAGGATATCTCTTATGATTCCTCTGATCAGGCTTCTGTTTCCTCAGTTTCTACTTCTGATCAGGAATATTCTTTCCCTCCTTATGAGGATTCTGATGCTGAAGAATCCTTTCCTTCAGCTTCTCCCCCCTGAGGATTTCTCTTTTGGGGAAACTTTGCATGAAATGAGGGAACATTTCCACTGGGAAGGACAGGAGTATTCGGAATCCAAGAAAAGGCTAAGGGAATTTCTTCTTCTTCCCCAACATAGACCCCTGGCTATCCCTCCTGTTTTGGATATTGTGGATGATGCCTTTTCGGAGGCTAACTTAACCCCTGACTCTCTTCCTCCTGCTCCTGTGAAACCTGATAGATATTACAGGGTTCCTGATTCCCATCAGTTTTTATACAAGAACCCTTCTGCTGACCCTGAAACCATTTCCCAGGGTCCTAAGGGAGCTAAGGCCGCTTCTGCCAAACATCCTACTCCTACTGAAAAGGATTCTCGATCCTTAGAAAGATGGGGCAAAAAAGTGTACACTTCTGCTACTTTGTCCATTAGGGCTTTAAACTGTCAGTTTCATATGTTTAAATACCAGCAATTTCTATTGTCTGTCTTAAAACAAAAGCTTACTTCCATTTCTGCCTGTGCAGAGGATAAGGAATTACATGATTTATTGCATGCCACTGAACAGGTTGGGAAGCGTGGTTTACACTGTGGATTTGATGCCTTGGAGGCTTCTTGTAGGGCTGCGGCCTCTGGCACAGTCATTAGGAGGCATGCATGGCTAAAGGAACAAAATTTACCTGAACAGGTAAAGGCAAAATTATTGGATGCTCCTGTTCAGCCTAATGTTTTGTTTGGATCAAAAGCTGAAGATGTGATTAAAAAGATGGAGGATAAGGCGAAATCAATGCAAACAGTTAAAGATTTCTTACAAGTACAGCCTCCTAGATTTAGCAGGAATTGGCCTTCGAAAAATTGGTCCTTTCCCACTTCAGACAGGCCTCAGAGAGGTAGATATAGACATTCCAGAGGGAGGCCTCAATCACAAGCTGCTTATAGACCAAGACAGTGGACTGCTTCCACCCTAGGGGAGGAGGGGACAGGTCACAATCTCAAAGGAAACAAACTCAATGACTCCCTCTGTGGGGCTACAGGAATTTCTTCCCTGGAAGCCCCTCTCGGAGGAAAACTCTCTTTTTTATCAAAATTGGACTCAAATAACCCAAGACAAATGGGTTTTGGATGTGGTTTTAAGAGGTTACAAATTCCATTTTCATACCTTGCCAAGGCCAAGCGGATGGCCAGACCTTCCAAAACATCAATGGACGGAGGCCTTAAACCAGGTGGAAGCTCTTTTGGCTATGAATGCCATAGAACTGGTTCCTCTTTCAGAGAGGGGAAAAGGGTTTTATTCAAGGCTCTTTCTAGTCCCAAGGAAGCAAAACTCATGGAGACCCATTCTGGATCTGTCAGTCTTGAACATCTGTTTAGAGATTCCAAAATTCAAGATGCTTACTCTACAGCAGCTACTTCCAATGTTGTCCAAAAATGCATGGATGGTAACTTTGGATTTAAAGGAGGCATATTTACACATTCCCATCAGGCAGGATCGCAGAAAATACCTCTGGTTCATAGCCGGATCGAGGCACTTTCAATTCTTTGCGCTGCCCTTTGGATTATCTACTGCTCCCAGGGTCTTCACCAACTGCCTGGCTCCAGTAGTAGCTTACTGCAGACTCGAGGGAATTCAAATTTACTCTTATCTGGACGATTGTCTAATTCAGGCAGACAGCAAGGATGTTTTACTCCAGCATCTAGAATTTCTACAGAACCTCCTCAAGTTCCTGGGATTCTCTGTAAACATAAAAAAGTCCAATTTGACACCATCACAACAGATAACTTTTCTGGGTGCTCTTCTAAACACCACAACCCAGATGGCATTTCTGACATCCGAAAAACAATTACAGCTGGCTTCAACTTTCAAAACCTTGGCAACTTTAACTCCGCTATCTGCAAGGAAATTCCTGCAGGCTTTGGGTTACATGGCCTCCTGCATTCTTCTCGTACCATATGCAAGACTACACATGAGGAAAATACAGTGGTACCTAAAAAGTGTATGGTCTCAGCATTGCCACAGTTTAGACCTACTGATCTCCGTCCTTCCTTGCCTTCAAAAGGAATTTCTTTGGTGGTCCAGGGCATGTGCTCTAAACAAAGGGAAACCCTTCCGTCTGCCTCCTGCCACTCAGATTCTAACCACGGATGCCTTGGATTATGCTTGGGGAGCCCATTTTCAGGGCAACTGTCTGCAGGGCCTTTGGACAAAGGATCAAAAGCACCTGCATATCAATTTAAAGGAAATGTTAGCCGTTCAGAAAGCTCTATTGGCCTTCAGGAATCTTTTACAACCAGGACAACTACTAATACGGACAGACAACACCACAGTTATGTGGTACATAAACAAGCAAGGGGGTTCTCATTCCTACCCCCTTTGCAGACTAGCCATGGATCTATGGAACACAGCTCTAGCTTGCAATCCGGATCTTCAAGCTTTGTTTCTACCAGGGAAACAAAACTTCCTGGCAGACAGTCTGAGCAGAAACCTTTCGGATCCACATGAGTGGATGCTGGACACCAAAATATTCAGGATGATAACAGCAGTCTGCGGATGTCCTCACATAGACCTATTTGCATCCTATCTCAATCATCAACTACAGAATTTTTGCACCAGGACTTTCCACAGAGAAGCTTGGAAAGTGGATGCCCTGTCATTCAGTTGGAGGAACCTCTCGGGATATGCCTTTCCACCTCTTCCTCTTCTTCCACGGGTCTTATTGAAGATAAAACAGGACAAGCCCAAGATGATAATCTTGCTGGCTCCAAATTGGCCTCGGCAGTTTTGGTATCCTACTCTAAAAAACCTATGTCTGGAGCCCCCTTGGGTTTTACCTCAGTCTCCAAACCTTCTGTCCCAACATAGGGGTCAGGTTCTACACTCTCATTTCAGAACTCTCAGCCTGGCGGCCTGGATAATCCAGGGCCTTTGATTTCTTCTTTCCTACCCAAGCAGGTTATGGATGTCTTTTTAGAAGCCAGACGTCCTAGCACTAGAAAATCTTATGCAGGAAAATGGAAAAAATTTTGTTCCTGGATGCAGGCTCAAGATTTTGATCCTCTTCTTCCTAACATTACCTTAATTTTACTGTACTTGACAGATCTCTTACATAAGGGTCTCTCTTTCTCTTCCATTAAGATACATGCCTCTGCTATTTCTGCTCATTATAATACAGACCCTCCCATCTTTTCCCACCAGCTCATGAGACAGTTTCTCAGAGGAGCTAAGAACTTAAGACCTCCTAGATCTCCTCCCATTCCTGCTTGGGATCTCAACTATGTTCTGGAAAAACTAACCTTGCCTCCTTTTGAGCCTGCTGCCTCTTCTGACATCAAGTTTTTATCTTGGAAAACGGCAATCTTGTTGGCCCTAACCTCTGCCAGGAGAGTTTCAGAGTTACAAGCTCTTATGGCTGTGGAACCTTATATTATTTTTCATCAAGACAGGGTATCTTTGAGGACTAATCTTACCTTCATGCCTAAGGTGGTTTCCAAAGTGGCTTTAAATCAAACTATCCACTTGCCAACCTTTTTCCCCACTCCTCAAAATAAAGGGGAAAGGATCTTACATTCCTTGGATGTACACAGACAACTACATTTTTACCTGGACAGAACCAAGGACATCAGAAAATCAGAACAATTGTTTTTCTTATGCTTCAAGTTCCCAAGGTAAAGCCATTTCAAAACAGACCATTTCTAAATGGATTGCTCATGGAATCAGATTTTGTTATTCACACCATGGAAAGCAAATCCCAGGGAGTATACAGACTCATTCCACCAGAGCTGCAGCCACTTCTGCGGCCTTCCTCAGGGGAGTTCCTACCAAAGACATTTTGGAAGCTGCAACTTGGAGTTCAGTGCATACTTTTTCTAAGCACTACAATCTACCTCTCTACTGTAAGTCTAGGGCAGGCTTTGCCTCTGCAGTCTTGCAGGGCCTTTTAGCCATCCCTTCTTCTTTATGACCACCTCCCTTTCTTTCAGCTGTGGGATTCTACCCTACAGTCATGACTGCAACAGTGAAACACGATTAACATAGTACAGTTGTGTACACCTACCATAAATGTAGATGTTCGAGTGTCTTCACTGTTGCAGTCTGGGTTTCCCTCCCTCCTGTCCCCTCTTATTTTTACTTTTCACCTTTCTTCTGAGGTGTATTTGCAAAGGTTTTGGGACCTTTTTCATTTTGGGACTCCTGACATCTGGGGCAAGAAAAACTGGAGAAGATGGCGTCGGCTGTCAGCTTTGTACTCCTGGTGCTCTGATGTCAGGGAGCGTAGCTGAACAGCCGGCGCCAGACCTAGACTTTGGGTTTCTGGTCGACCGAGGGCTGCCTGCCGGCAGGGGAGAATCCTACAGTCATGACTGCAACAGTGAAGACACTCTAACATCTACAGTTATGGTAGGTGTACAAAACTGTACTTTCTTGCTACTTGCGGACATCTGATCAGTTTCGCATAAAGATAAGTACCCCATTGGGGATTTTCTTCAGTCCTTTTTTGCAGTACTATATTCTGTTAATGTTCGTAAGAGCAAGCGCAACTGTGTTCGCCAGATTCCCCATAAAGACACCCATGACCAGTGTCTCTTGTTTGGACAGGGATCGTGATTATAAACTGTGCCATTTGTAAGTCGTTCATCCCCAAGACCCTTCGTTGACTACTTCAGGCCCTTTACTTTTATACCTTAAAAAAATCAGCGCCTTAGACAAATCGCTCTCTGTATGGAAGCTGCCCCTAGTGCTCCATCTGAACCACCTAGGAAGCGGGCCAAGCCCACACAGCCATCTACTTCCACTGCCCCTCCCTCTGCCAATTCTCAGCCTGTAGTCGTCATCGGTTTGGCAGAGGAACCGACGTCCACCACTTCGGTACCAGCTATATCCGATTTTAAGAGGCTGCACAATCCAGAGCAGATGACGCATCTGGGGAGGATATCCCAGCACCTGAGTCAGACGGCAGGGGTGAACCAGTAACTGGGATAAGCACTTTGGACCAGGCCTCAGCTGCTCCTACTGTGACTTCCAGGCCTACCACCAGCCCAGATGCCAACTAAGCCTACCAAGAAAAAGCAAAAGCTGAGGCATATTCTGCCAACCATGGAGGCCTTGCCAGAGTGGCAGGCTTTCAGCCAGAGCCTCTACAATGCCCTCCTGGCCCTTAAGCCCACTGCAGACCTTCCTCCTGCTGCTCCACCTATTCAGTCCCAGGCCTCTCCTGCCTGCGAGAACACCTAGCCAACCTGCAGAGGAGGAAATGTCGGACTCCTCGGAGGATTCCTTGTCCTAGTCTTTACAGATTTCTTTCCCTCCGGGGTATGGATCCCCGGAAGAAGCCTCTGTAGTAACTGACTCCCCTGTGGAAGACCTTACCTTTGGGGGCACAGTCAATCTTATGAGAGAACATTTTAAATGGGACTGCTCAGACCTGTCTGAAGCTCAAAAAGGTTCTGTGACCCGATCCAGATGGGATCTCCTAACCTGGTTCCTTCTCCACCTGTCCAGCCTACCTTCTTACAGGGTACCTGATGCAGAGAAATTCCTATTCAAGTGCCCTCCAGCAGACCCAGATACTATTTCTATTGCTACTGATAGGGCAGCCGAACTTCTCCCTACTACCACTGACCTGCCTGCAGATAGACAGCAAGGCCATGGAGAGGTGGGGAAAGAAGATGTACACTTCTGCTACCCTAGCTTTTAGGGCTACAAATTACTACTCACACATGGCCAAATACTCATTGGCCTTACTAAACACAGCTTCCAAAGATCTCTCTGATATCACTCACTGTGCTGCAAAGGCATCTCTGTCTTCCTTGCTTCGTGTTCATCTCCCAGGTTAATAAACTGTGTCAGGTGTGCATATGATGCAGGTGGGGCCTCTGCCAGGTCAGCTGCATCTGCTTCCATGTTGAGGAGATGCTCTTAGCTGTGTCTACAGCCCCTCCTGGATGACTTAAAGGCCAAATTCTTGGATGCACCTTTGTATCACTCTGCCCTTTTTGGCACCAAGGTGGGTGACCTTTTCAAGTCACTCCAACAAAAAAGGAAAGCACTCCAAGACCTAAAGCATCTCCTTGTCTCTCCAATCCCAAAGGAACTTCCCGGCCAAGACCCACAATTCATAAGAAAGACTTCAAGGCCCTCTGCCCCCTCCAGGTATGGAATGCCCCACAGGGGGACTATCTACTCAGCCTAGGTCTCCTCAGGCCACTGCCCAGAGACCTCCTTTTTTTCCCCACACCTCCTCCCACCATATTGCTATCCTCATGTCTCTCTCACTGCCTCCCTGCATGGGCCATAGTGACATCTGACAAATGGGTTTTGACAATCCTGAGGGAGGGTTACTTCATGTCTTGAATCTCTCCTTCTCCAAGACTACCTACCCCCCCTTCTCAGAGGTCCCTCCTACTAGAGGTCCTAAACAGCTTGTTGCTCCAAGGCACCATAGAACTAGTGCCCCCCCCCCCCTCGGCTCAAGGGAAAGGATATTCCAGAATTTTTCTGATGCTCAGGAAGGAAGGACCATGGCGACCCATCCTAGATCTTTCCCGTCTCAACCTCTTCTTGAAGGTCCCCTCCTTCAGGATAACACTACCCATTCTCTTTCCCCTCATCCTTCCTCAGGCCTTCATGGTGACCCTGGACATCGAGGCCCATCTGCATATTCCCATAAAACTGTCCTCCAAGAAATTCCTCTGATTCAAAGCAGGCTTCTCTCATTTTCAGTTCTGTGCCTTGCCTTTTGGACTCTCCACTGCACCAAGGGTATTTACAAAATGCCTAGCCCCAGTCATTGTTTACTGCAGGACAAGGGGAATGCAAATTTTCCCATACCTAGATGGTCTTCTCATTCAAGCAGCAGACAAACCCTCCTTGCCCACACAAAGGGGGTCCTGCTTTAGTCTCAAGGGTTCCTCATAAACTTCCCCAAATCCTACCTAAATCCTACACAAGACATTGTCTTCCTAGGATGCAGAATCAGGACAGACCTCAGGATGGCCTTCCTACCGGAGGAAAATGTGCTTTCCCTGGCCCACCACCTACAGTCTGCCCTCCTCTCACCCATCCTGACTGCGAGGGAATTCCTCAGACTTCTTAGATACATGGCAGCTACTATTCCTATGCTACCCCTGGCAAGGTTACACATGAGAAAAATGCATTGGTATCTATGCTCAGTATGGACCCAGCACTCTCACCCCCTCGAGTTCAGGATCCCACCCCTCCCCTGCCTCTACAAAGAACTGAAGTGGTGGCTGGCCCAGGTTGCCCAAAACCCAGGCCTTCCCCTGCAGATGCCCTCCCCTTCCCAAATCATGCACACAGACTCACTGGATCTGGGCTGGGGGGGAGACTTTGGACACCAAGAACGGTGCAAGGTTTGTGGACAGAAGAACACAAACAGTGGCATCGGCATCAAGGAAATGTCAAGTCATACTTCTTGCCTTGCAGGCCTTCCAGCCTTTTCTCAGACAGGGCATCCTAAAGATCTTCACAGACAACACAGTGAATGTGGTACCTGAACAAGCAAGAAGGGACGAAGTTCTACATTCTCTGTAGGCTAGCTCTACAGGTGTGGGATCTGGCTATCTTCCAGGGGATTTCACTCCAGGCAGCCTACATCCCATCACAAAACAATTGTCAGGCAGACACTCTAAGCAGAACCATCTCATACAGTCACAAATGGATGCTGTCAAGAGATGTATTCCTAGATCTGATCCCCAGGTGGGGTATTCCACAGATAGAGTAGTTCGCCTCCTCCACAAACAGGCCAGTTAGCCTCCTCCACAAACGGGCAACTCCAGAGCTACTGCTCCAGAACTCACAACCCAAAGGCGTTGAAATGGATGCCTTCTTAATGTCTTGGAAGGGGAAATTCCTGTACGCGCCCCCCCCCCCCCTCTGATCCAGAAAGTCCTACTGAAAAATTCAGCAGAACTCACCAAAAATCTTGTTGGTGACTCCCTACTGGCCAAGGCAGCACTGGTTCCCCCTACTTCATCTCTCCAAGGAGAGTCCCCACAAGTTACCCCATCAGTGAATCTATTCACACAGCACAAGGGGCCACAGATTCACCCACAGTGGAGATCCTGCACCTCTCCCTGTGGCTGGTAAGATTCTGATTCCCTTCAGATACCTGTACAGTGAGGACATGCTCTGTCCTGCAGGAGGCCAGGAAATCCAATACAAGGAAATCTTATCTCTCGAAATGGAGAAGGTTTTCTATCTGGTGTCACAAAAGACAGAGCTGCTGGACAGTGACCTGTCTCTGATTTCTGTCCTACCTGTGTGAACTCCTGAAGACAGGCTTATCTTACTCCTCCTCAAAAGCACACCGGTCTGCCATTTTTGCCTGCTTGCCTATGGAACCTCTGCTAGCATCCAGACTTCCAGCCAGGCTATTCCTAAAGGGTGTCTTACACCTTAAGACCCCCCAGAAAACCGACCCCTCCTTCCTGGTACCTTAACTCTGTCCTAAAAAAAACTCTCTCTGCCACCGTTTGAAGCAGCTGGCAAGGCTGACTTGAAATTTTATGTTTGGAAAACAGTACTACTAGTAACTGACATCAGCCAGGAGGGTCTCTGAGCTCCAAGCCCTTATGGCTACTCGACCCTTCCTAGTTTTCCATATAGACAGGGTCACCCTCAGGATTAATCCCTCCACCCCCAAGGTGGTCAGTAACCTTTCTCCGAATCTGGCTATTCACCTACTCAGTCTTTCCAAACCCTCAGGGAGACGGTGAGAGTCCTTCATTCCCTAGATGTCCACAGGCAACTTTGATCCTATTTGCAGAAGACCAAGCCTTTACGCAAATCAGACCAGCTGTTTGTTTCCTTCCACCCCAGGGCTCTGGGGAAAGCTGTGGGAAAATAAACCATTTCTTCTTGGATTGCTAGGGCCATTTCCTTTTGTTACACACACTATGGGAAGACACGGACAGTCAACATCAGAGCCCATTCCACAAGAGCCATGGCTTCCTCTGGAGCCTTTTTTAAAGGCCTAGACACCAACTCCGTTCTGAAACCAGCTACCTAGTCCTCTGTGCACACCTTCAGCAGACACTATAAACTGGACCACATCTCCAGGGCCTGGGCAGGATTTGCCAGGGCTTTCCTGCATGGGTTCCTGGAATCCTCATCCAGGCCACCTCCCAGCCACCAGTGAGCTTTTATACTCTCCCACTAGTGAGTACTGCAACATTGGAATAGAAGGACACAGGAAAGTTGTGTAAAATCTTACCATAACCATAGATGTCTTTCTCTTCCATGTTGCATTATTGCTTCCCTCCCACCATCCCCCTCTTATCCTTGCACTTGCTCTCCTTGGCTTCTGTACACGCTAGACCACCAGTACTGGCTCCGTCTGGGGCTTCCTTGGTTCTGAGGGCCGGTGCACGCAGATGTCACACTTATGGCCCACATACTTGCCAACACGTCTGACATCCACCCCATCAGGGACCGGAAAAGATTTGGAAACATGGCTGGACATGCTGATCGGAAGAAGGGTAAACCCAGTAGTGAATACTGCAACATGGAAGAGAAGGACATCTGTGGTTATGGTAAGATTTTACACAACTTTCCTTTCTCACAAGTTCCATTTATTTGTATGTAATTTGCTCCTTCCCTTTGTAAAGATTCATTCGGTACTTCAGTTTACAGTTGGTTTAGGGTTTGATTTTTATTTTCTAGTAATTGTTTCTTTAACAGCCAGTAGTATTTAATTTAGTAAAGCCTTAGTATGTACAGACAATTCAGATGTGATGTCCCAGCTCAAAATAATAATTTTCTTAGCTACAGCCAAGTTTTTTCCCCAGCATTTCTGACACAGTACTCCTGTAGGCAGTTTTTATAATCTGCCAAGAACACAGTGCGGCGTAATGTTACCAGTTACCTCTCTTGTTTCCCATCACCCCTCCAACATTCTCTTTCTACTGGAGGAAAAAATCTCTTTATTATTTTTTTTTCCTCTACAGTGTTTGCTACAGATACGCTGGTTCCTTTGCCATTTTTTCTCCTGTAAATTCTAGCCATCCCCCTCATGCCTATTTTCTGTACTCCTTAAATTGCAGTCATCCCTATTGTCAAAATCTCCTCCTTTTTTCCATTTCTGTGTTGGCTTAGTTCTTATAAAGTTGCAGAAGGTATTCTAAATATAATCTGTATAGTGACTTTGGATGCAGATTCTTAAAGAATAAACCCTCCCTCCCAGTTTCATTCCTCGTACCTTCTCTTGCGCATTATTCTCCATGCATTGTTCCCACAGATGTCATTTATTTCTATGACATATGCTCTTTCCCTTTTTCCTAAGATCCCACCACCAGATTTTTCATATATAATGTTCAACACTTCTGTTACTCTTTGTTCAGATTTCAATTTCTAGTTTCTGATTGATTGATTTTTATTTGACAACTTGTAACATTAAGCTTAGTACAGTATTACTGTTTTTAGGCAATTCAGATTCTCTTTCCCATTTTAAAATTATTTACTTATCACTTTTCCCACTGATATTTCTGTCAAAGTACTCGGTGTAGAAAATAAAAAAAAAAAAAAAAAAAACTTTGAATTCCGAAAAACATGTTCTCATTTTCCCATCACATCTCCAACATTTACTCTCTCCCCGAGGAAAAATCTTCTAAAATTTACTTGGGGCATAAAAATATCAGTGCAGACACTTTGTGTAAAATCTAAGCCTTCTAGAATTTGTTGCATGCTTGGGAGCTATACAGTGTTCTTCTGTTGTTCTTTTGTAATTTGCCTTTCAGTTGTCTTCTCCCAGTGTCTTTTAATCTCCTCTCAGTATTGTAGTTGCCATGCATTTTTTTATCCACCCTGTTGTCCTTTTTTAATGGCATCTTCTATTCCAGTCTAGACTAAGCTTTATAGAAGCTGGTCTCTAACACTCACCTCTCCCCCACCCTTTTTTTGCATATGCTCTTAACCAATCCTCGAGAGGCAAGAAAATCCTAATCCAAACTCCTGCTTAGCATTATACTACGCTTAACATTTTTTTCTTGTTTTTATTTGCTTGTAGTACCATAGTTCATTTATTTCAGTAATGTATCTTCCTTTTGCCCATTTTTTTATCCTCTTTGCTTGTATACATCCCCGTTGGTAATGTCTCCTTTTCTCTGTTTCCACACTGGCTTAGTTCTAAGAATACTTCCTGCTATTTTATATTACATTTTGCTGTTACTGTTCTCTTTCTAAACTCTGATCCAGAACTTTCAAACTCGTTCTTCATCTTCCTTTTCCACTTTAATTTTTAACCTTTTTAGTTGGCATTATGCATATGAGCTTTAACTGCATAGCTTTCCCTTCCAAACAGGTAAACCCAAACTCCCTGGTTCTGTAGGGAGTTTCAACGTATAACACTTAAGTCATACACTTTACCCATCCCAGAGAGATTTCTTCATTAATTAATTCTCATCATATGTTTTCCTTTGGGTGATAAAACAAACTAGAACCGAGTTGTATACAAGACTAAAGGAACTAAGAATCTCTTTCACTGCTTGTGTAAAGAGCTTCCAATTTATTAATTGTGTGTGTGTGTGTGTGTGTGTGTGTGTGTGTGTGTGTGTGTGTGTGTGTGTGTGTTTTTTTTATTTTAGTCTTTTCTTGCATGTCCTTCACTGCCATAACATCAGTTTTAGTGCATACATCTAAATACTTCATATTGTGTCCTAGTTCATGAGTTGCTGCATAGATTACCATTATAGCTTTAGTTTATATTTTGAAAAGACATAAGTCTTTTGGAATGGTTCACAACACCAAAATACCCTTTTTCCATATCTGTCAAGTACAAAATATCTGCATTAAGACTAATTTTCTTTATTTACACAAGTTATATGCTTGAATTTGTGAAAATTTTAAAGCACAGCCTGTCCGAGAGGAGCCCTCCCATCCTAATCCTTGCCCTGACCCTGAATACATTGCCGTACTCATAAAACCCCATCTGTTAAATGATTTCTCTGTATCAGGACTAGCCAGCAATAGTAGTGTTTTGTTCTAGTTGCATCCCTCTTCAGCACCATTGTTCTTACTGCTATTAATAGTTTGCCTCCCCTCTACACACACACTTAACAGTATCTTTCAATTTTAGTATTGATTGCCAATGGCAAACACTTGAATCATATTTTAAAATCAAAATGTGTTTAAAATGAAGCTAGATCTGTATGGTCTTTACCATTTTGGGTAATGCCCCACCATTGCTTTCTTCTAAGATGCTTGTACTTATCCCCCCTTCCCTTTTTAAGAATTGTTTTACAAAACCTTCATTGTTTTTGGTTACTCCCTTCCTTTGTTTCCAGTTTTCACAGGATTATCACCTGCTCCTAGACCAATCTGTTTATTGGTTATACCTCCCTGTGCTATTTCTTGTCTATTTCTTGAGCTTCATCTTCCTATACTTTTGCGTCTACTGAAAATGTTTACATTTATGCATTTTCTGGGTTTCCATAATCTACTGCTGTATGCAAAATTTCATAAATTTTCCAAAATACCTCTGTAGGACCTCTTATTGTTCCTGCTTTAGGCTCACTGAGTTTGGTTACAACTTTGTGTCTGGACTGTAGAAATGTAAAGCAAAATAGTTTAACAGCATCTTTTTCTAAAATCCTGTATATTGTCCAAATGCTGCATTTTTTCCTTGAACACTTGCAGTTGCTTCTTGTTTCTGTAATACATTAACCTTTTGCCAACCCATCAAAATTCCTATAATTTACTCGTACATTTTTCTATTTCTGCCACAATTTTAAAAGTCCATTTCATTTTATCCCACTCACTAGCTGAAGTAATTTCTGTTGTCCATAATAACTCGCATTGTACCCACTACCCATTCCATAAATTCTTCTTTTTTAACAAATAGGAACTGCCATTGCACATTTCTACATAATTTACCCTGCGTTTTTATCTTGGTTTCTATTGTTGCATGATCTGATATGTCATTGAATGGGTTAGAAAACTTTCAACTATGTATACATGGTTCAGTGAAATGTAATTTATATCCATTCTAGTGCAGGTATTGTGTTTTGGGGAATAATATGTACATTCTGCCAGATTTTACTGAAATTGTAAAACACAAGTCCTAAAAAAACTTGGGGGGGGGGACCCAAATAAGATCCAAGCTGCTCTGCAAGCCTACCAATCTGGTATCTCAGCCATTCAGCTTCTTAGGATATGACATCAAAACATTAATTGGTTGCTTTTATACAGGTAAGAACTTGGTTAATTTCAAAATAAACAATCCATTCAGTTTAAACTAGAATAAGTATATTAACATATGTATATACCAAAATAGATATGTTTCTTTAAAAATATCTTCAGGGTAAGAGTTCTCTTATTTGAATACATTCAAAAACATAAATTATCTTCCTGATTTAAACCCCTAGGGAACAGAGTTCTATAATTTTAATGTTTTTATCTCCAATTCATTTATTTAGAAAATTACCCCTTCTGGGAAGAAAAGGCTGTGCCATTACACTGAAAAAGAACCCAGCATCTGATCCCCAGTGTTCCTTAACAAAAGGTTCTGCCACCAGACTTTTCATATTATGATTACTTATATCACCCAAGTGTTCCAAAAGTCGAAATCGGAGTAAACGTTATTGTTACACAAAAAAGTAAAATCCACAGAACCAACCACAACAGTGATTGCACATCTAGGGTTAAAATGAACAACCTATCAACATTATGATTATCTACACATCATCTAAAAATGTTGTTCCACGTAGAGTGGTATTGGAGAAGTTCAACAATCCTCTCGGTTCTTTTTCTACAAAAATCGACACAGATTCTGTCGCCCACCCCCTGCCTGAAACAATGGATCTGATATTGTTAATCCTCGTTCATCCCTTACGTATGGGTATCTGTTCCGACCTCTGAACCGAACCGGCCATTTTCCAAGCTCGCGTCAGCTGCAAACTCTCTAGCTAAACTCTTACCCATAATCCCCTTCTCCCTGTTACCTCAGAGTTCGTTTGCCACGTTGCCATTCGGTCGTGTCAAGCTGCTTCTCTTGAGCTAAGTATAGATATTTGTTGTCAGGCTAGTCATATATATATCAACAAAAAGAAAAACGGCTAAACTCCAAGAGGTAAAAACTGTTCTCCCAAAATGAACAAAAGTCACCAAAGCGAAAAATATGGCAACAGCTACCATGCAGAGTTCAAAATAATTTGTGACTTTAACATAACAGCAACTTTGCTTACTCAAGTAAAAAAAACACAGCTTTATTAGTGCACTTAGTCTGTTAGCGCTTTCACATTATAGCTTCATCAGACCATCTAATAAACTGAGTACCAAGACTTCATTTAAAATCATTCAACCACCAGTCGTGTCATGACACATCATAACCACTTCCAAGGCCATCCTTTTAAAGTTACATGTTAAAATTAAATATTTAAAAAAACTCATCACAGTGATTCAACACTCCAAATACAGGTAATATTCATTTTGCAAAAAACCTTTAACGTTTAGCTAAATAATTCAAACATCTCTGCAATCAACTTGAAGTCAGAAATTATACTACAAACAACATTACGGACTTCTCTAAATCACTTGTAAAAAAGTCTGACCAGAAGTCAGAACTATAAACTTTATAATAATTTTAACTAAGACATATAAAATATAATAAATATAGCAAGGACAGCCTAAATATACCTCATGTATACTAATATCTATCTAACTTTAAGACTCTTAGTTCGAAGAAAGGGCTTTAAGGAAACCCTTTCATTCAGTCCTCTCCCTGCATCAGCACGTAAACGAATAATCCACTTGGCTTCTCTTTCTTCTGTTACATAACTAATATTCTCCCCTCACAAACCTACTTGAATCACTTCTATGACCATGAACTCAAACAAATGCTGTTGCCCTGTGGCCATAACATGTTCAGCTAAAGCGTTTGTGATTACACCTGTCCTGATGTTATAAAGATGTTCCCTAATCCTATGCCTGAACTGTCTATCAGTCTTTCCAACATAAAAAGACTGACATGTGACACAGACTGCCAAATAAACCACATGTTTGGTCCCACACGTCACTGTACAATCAAACTTAAATTCTCTTCCTGTAATAGGGTGCAAAAACATACCTGTGTCTTTAATGTATGAACAATAATTACACTCTCCACATGGTAGTGTACCTATCCTACCTACTGTCGCCTTTCTATCATGTGAGTAACATAACATTCTCCTAATATTCCTTTTATTTTTGTACCTAAATCTCGGTTCATCTCCAGTAAACTCCGCAATTTGTGGATCTGTCAGCAAAACATCCCAGTGTTTCTTAAAAATTTGGAAAATGTTATTCTTATCCCTGGTATAAAACCTAGGGATCCTAATCTTATCACATACAACAACCTTATTGCCTTTCCCATTACAAGGCTGATCAGAAAAATATGGTTTGGCTCTATTTTCCCTCATGGAATTAATCTCCTATAACCCTTCATTAAGGTCATACGACTTACAACCACGTTGCATAAACCTATCTCAGTGTTGTTCAACCTGGAAGCATGCATCCCTTGTCCCTTGACAACATTTTGAAATACATGATTAGGATGCATGCTGCTCCTATGCAGTAATGTATTTTTATGGCACTCCTTCCTAAAAACACCAGTATTTGAAGGAACCATCACTCAAGTCTCCATCTAGAAAATAAATTTTCCTCTGGGAAGCATTCCTAGAAAACTTTAAATAACTAGTTGCTTGATTGATTTCTTCAACAAACCTTTCCAACATGGCCATGCTACCAGTCCAAACGAAAAAAACATGGTCAACAAAATGTTTATAAAAGGACACATTCTTCCTATAATATTCCATTGAAAATAACACCTCCTCTTCCCACCAAGCTAAAAACATATTGGCGTAGCTATTTGCACAAGATGGCCCATGGCTACGCCATCAAGCTGTAGGAAGGGAGTATCACCAATCAAAAATACGTTACTTTCAAGGATGGTTTCCAAAAGTAAGCTCAAAAGATCAATCAACCTAGCATCATATTTACTATGTCTAGTTAAATAACACCTCACGGATTCAATACCTTCAATATTGGGGATGACTAAACAGTGACTGGACATCCAAAGTTACGAGCAACAGTTCACTGTCAACTCCACGTACACTCTGACTAAATACATATAACTCATTCAGAAACTGCTGGGTATCTTTCAAAATGAAAGAATTTTCATCAATTAAAGGCCGCAGATGCTTTTCTACATATACTGAGAGGGGTTCTGTGCACCATCCCCTCCCAGAGACAGTAGGTTTCATAGGAGGGTCTGTGCCATTCTTATGGACCTTAGGCAACCCATGTATTACGGGTATAATAGGACTCTCAGTGTATAAATATTTAAACAAATCTTTAGTTATAATACTGGATTTAACTAAATCATCCAGCATAGTTCTAACACTATGTACCTTCAGAGCAACAATTTTCATGATCTGTCTTATTATAGAACCCACCTTCACTCAACATTCTTAACATTGAGCTCTTATATTTAACCGTGTCCATTAGAACCACTGGTCCTCCCTTATCTGCTGGCCATATAGTTATACTGGAATCATCCTGCAACCTCTTAAGTGCTTCTCGTTCATTAAAATTTAAATTATTCTTTAAACCTTGCAGGTGAGCAGCATGATTACCATTGAAATACTTATATAAATCATCCTGTACTAGTTTATCAAACGCATAAACCAGAGGGTGATAACTGGGTACATAGATACTAGACCTCTTAAACAAATTCAGTTGCACATTACCTTGATTACCCATTTCCAACTTTAACATGACATTTCTGATAAAAGGTTTTAAATCAACAATAACATCAGTTAGTTGACTTCCACAAGTTGGTATAAAGCCCAGTCCTTTAAGGACTGAACATTCATATACATCTAAGACTGTTCCAAATCAAGTTGTCCCTACATGGCTCCACATTTTCTTGAGTGTACGTCCATGCATTCTCTCTGAGGAAATCTTTTGTTTTTGCCTCCCTCGGCTGACTGATCGTCCTCTTTTCAGACCTCTCTCGTCTGTGGATATAGGTAAAGGGAATGGTGAAAATTCCCATTCTTATTTAGGTCTTTGACGGCCCCCATTACAGTTCTAGCTGCCTCTTTGGGACGAGTGTCTAACAAAACAATCTTATCAGTACTAGGAGAAATTTATAGATTGTATGTCATCATTACAAACTACTGAACAGTTACTTTTAACAATGCAAGAATCAGGCAGATTTAACATTTGGAGTAGCCTGTCCAGTCTCTGTGACAATGCAATGCTCATCGGCTATTCCATTAGATTCTGGCGTTATACTTCGACTACCATTAACATTTACATTATTTGTTCTAACTACTTTCACAGCTTCGTTGCGTGTTTCAACATTTTCACTATGTCCATTATTATTAATGGCCACTCTAGGCCAAGTAAAAACATGGCCTAGTTGAAAATCTCTCATATCTCTATTTAGTTTACATTTTTTCTGTAATAATGTCCTTCTTTCATAAATGGAAACGCTGTCCATCAATGCCACCATAGAAGCATCAACATTAAATCTATTGAACAGCGTATACAAATTTGCTTGCTGTGTTCTGATGGAGGTTTTCCTCCTGTGGTTTAAAAAATTCTATCAGTAATGTCATATATTTGGCACTCCCCTCTAAATTCAAGAGTTGCCATTTAGCCAACCAGTCCGGATATTGCAAGCGAATTTGTATACCATGACGTATTTCTCCCTTACAATCGTTGGTAATTTTCCTTTCTTCATACCTTCGGGTATTCTTTTGTACCATTGCTGGTACCCTTTCTACTGTTCCCCTTTTCTATCATGGAAGATAAGAAAGGTGGTCCAGGATTTAAAAGGTGGTCTGATTTGTGGACACAAATTACCTACATCAGATACACACTTTGTGCCTTTATTGCTTGGGGGTGTCCCACTTATCTGTTGACCCGCCCTGTGCTATTTGTAAAAATTTTTCTAACAGAACCTTGTTAGAAAGGAAAAATAAGTTGTTGCTGAAGGGACTTCTCAAATCGCCCTTTTTCAGAGACTATTTCTTGGTCGGAGGCTTCAACCCCTCCTAGAGCCCATAAGAAGATTTTGATGATGAACAGTTAAAATAGCAGACTGATATAACAACAAGCGCAAGTAGCAATAATTTTAACGCTTTATTGTAAATCCGTTTTCGTCACCAACTTCATCAGAATGAACACAGAACACCCAGTTGCATCACATTATATACTGATTCTGATTGAGATTAATTGAATAATCAAATCAATTGACACTTTTAAAACAATATTAAAAGGTAAAAACCACTTTAAAAAACCACAATTAAATAACAAACAGAATTCACTTTAAAAGTTTTTCTATTATATAGAACAAATTGTGCTGATGACTGTGGTATACTTCTAAACCTTATATTCTATAAATTTGTTAATTATAATTTAAAGTTTAGCTGCTCTCATTTTACATATTGGTGCCAGGGAAACCATTTCATTAAGACCAGGTAACTTGTTTGAATCCAAGACAACCTGCCAATAAAGTTCCCTGAACTCCACCCTGGTCTCCCACATACCACCTCTGGCATCTGTCTTTACCACATCAAGCACAATAAATTGAAAATTTGATTTTGTACAAAGGCAAGAATGTTTATACAATGCATTACTTTCTTTAGCTGTTCTAATCTCATACAAATGTTCATAAATGCGTTGTTTAAGTTTTCTTTCACTCTTGCCTATGTAAAATGAACCACAGAACATACATACTGCTAAATAAATAATACCACAGGTATTACAGTTAACAAATGAGTTTAAAAACAATCTCCTATCCCTATGCTTCAAGTAATAACTCTCTCCAACTAGTAAATATTTACAATAGTTACATGCCCCACATTTAAATAAACCTTTTTTACTATTGTTTTTGTTAATGGACGTGGTGGATTTCAAGTCCATGTGCCCCATTTCAAGATATTTTTTTATTGTTCTCCCTTTTTTGTATACAAACTTCAAGGTATCAGAAAAAATATTAGTTAAATCAGATATTTTGGAGAAATTTAACCATTCTTTCTCCATAATTTTTCTGACAAGACTAGATTGTCCATCAAAAGTAGTTACCAAACTATTACTATAGTTTTCAGTCCTCTGTTCTTTTGAAAAATAAATCGTCTCACCACCGCGACCTAGTATGGGGGCAAACCTGGAATTTCTAGCTAAAGACACCGATACCCATACGTAATGACTGAACGAGGATCAACAATACAGATGGAACGTTATGGTAAGACACCACTTTTTTTTTTTTTTTTTGTACCTTTAAAGCCTAATCTAAAGACTCGTGATTTGTTTAAATAATTGATGACCTCATCTGATCATGTGTGTTTGTATTTCAGTATTTATTCAATGTGTGTTTTTAAAGTTTTTGTATTGGTCTGAAGAAGTGCTCATTGGGACATGAAAGCGCTAACCTTTTTATTACAACGTTAATTTAATTTCAAGACTGTTGTGGTTGGTTCTGTGGACTTTACCTTTTTGTGTGTTATTGATTTTGTTGCTTCCATGGACATTTTCACAGTGGATTACCTTATTTCCTTTTTTGTTAAACTTTATTGTCATTTAGAAGTCGCACAAGTGCAAAAACAAAGAAACTCTGTCTCTCTGGACTCTATTTGCAGACAACATGCAGACTATTTTCACAGACCTTTACACATATAACACCTAGCTACTGCATCACGGACATGCAGGTAGACAGACTAATACGGCACAGAATTAGATACACATTTTAACATTTTTCACAGTGAACACTTAACTTACGTGATACTTTAGTATTGCACAGGTACTTAGTTAAGATATTGCATTGATCCCTGCACAGAAAGAGACCTTGGAGTATTGCACTATGGTTTAATTTATGAATTCACAACATGTATTGCACTGAAATAAAAATATTTTAATGTACTGCTACTGTCCTAGGTGGCTTTTATAAGTTGGTCATGGTGAATATTGCACTAATGAATTGGATAAGAATGGTAACCAGGTTAATGCACAGTTGAGACAAACTTCTACAGTTTATATTGTCCCAGATGGCCATCCTGGAGAGTAGGTGTTAGAGTTCAGCAGCCTGATGACGTTTGGGAAGAAGCTGTTCCTGAATCTTGTAGTTGTGCAACGTATGCTTCAGAAGCACAGTCTGTATGCAGGTTGAGTGCGGTCTTTAATTATTCTTCTGGCCCTGCTGCAACAGTTGGATTAAGTACAAGTCGTGGATAGGTGGTAAGGTTGCAGGCTGCGAACTTAAAACTTTACATTTGGTTTGACCCACATACCAAGCTGGAAACCTGCAGTCACATCCAGTAATATATACCATTCCCCATGGACTCGCGACTAACATTACTATTAGAAATGTTCTTCCGTTTATTTTAGTTTCAGCAAGATTTTAAACTTTAGAACATACTTTACAATGCCCATAAGCAAACCTACTCCTTAAATCTGATGTCGGAGTTCATTGCCTATGACCATAATTCAGAATTTATTTTAAATTATTATACTTGCTGTAAGCAAAAGTAACACATTTAGGAAAACGTTTAGCTACCACTTGATTACAAACTGCATGCCAATGGTCCCTAATAATACTGTCCAAAACAAAGGGGAGAGGTTAATATTTTGAAGCAGAAAACATTTTTTTTCTTTGTTTCCATATGTCTAGCAACAGCCCAGTTGTCTCATCCTGTACTGTATATTCGTATCTCTCTGCCTTCTAAAAGCCGTCTTTTAGCTTTATTCATTTGTACTGCTGAATATCCCCAGTTTTTGAGCCTATACTCTACCTCAACCAAGTCGTCGTCCTTTCTTAAAATTTTATCTGACATATTACAATTTCTCCTAAATTCACCATAAGGTAATAAGTTAACTAAGTGGGGTGGATGCATGCTGGTTGCATGTTTAAAAAAAGTCACTTTTTTTCTATATGATTTATATTTTGGCAACATTCTCCCCATCTACATATAATGTAACATTTAAGTAGTTGATACATTTTGCATACAAGTTTGAGTCTATGGTGATTAATTCAAATAAAAAAAATGCAAATGATCTATGTACCCTTTAAACAAAACTACATGCTTGGGAAAAAGAGTACATACATTTCCTTTCAGAAATCGCATAGATATAACACAAGTGGGAGCAAAAGATGCCCCCATAGCAGTACCCTTCACTTGTAAATTAACTTGATCCTCAAAACAAAAATTGTGGGCCAAACAAAACTGTAGCAGAGATATCAAAAATGATGTGCGGGGTCCCACCTCATCACATTTTTAACTGCCTCTAATCCCCACTTACGCAGTTTACTTGGTATGTAATGAGTTTGCATCAACTGTCACCCATTAATAAACCTCTCGTAAAATAAGCCCTTCCAAACCATCCAACAACTGTTTGGTATTAATGTGAGCAAGTACCTGTCCCAAAAAACTTTTTTTTTTTTTTTTTAATTTCGAAAAGTCTAGAAAAATGCCCACATTTTGCAAATAAGAGCCCATAACTGAAATGACTGCTCCACCAGGAGAATTTTTCAAATTCTTGTGCACCTTTGGAATAGCATGAAAGACCGGGTCAGCTGTTTATATTAAAAAAAAAAAAAACAAAAACAAAAAAAAACTTTTTGGTGTTTTGATGTAAAAAAAAAAAAAAAAAAAACCCAGTCTTTCCCCTATTTCCAAGATTTCCAATAAAACTAAGTTAAAGGTGGCTTTGGGTTATTAATCAATTTAGCATACTCCATCTGATTGGCCAACAAGTCTTTCACCATTTTAAAATGTTTTAACTTGCTCATAAATAACCCAGTTGCCTCTCTTTTTTTTTTTTATCTGCTTGTTTAAAAAACATACTCGTGCCTCACTTCACAAAGTTGTTGTAGTGCCAACCATTCATTCTTAGTTAAATTATAAATCTTCTGAGATTTCATATATTTTCCAAATTCATACTCAGTTTTATTACTTACTACCTTTTTTCAACTAAACTAATGTCAGGGGAATTTTTGGGTGGTACAAAAGTACTAACATAAAGAAGGGGAGGTAAACTATTTCCCATAAACCGCGCACTTTTTTTTTTTTTTTAATTACTTACATCTGTCAGACATTTCACTACGCATATGAAAATGGAAAAAAATTCAGACTCTAAAGTAGACCTGTTGAAAAGCAAACCATCACTTATTTCTGTTTCATCGTTGTTTACATTCACATTATTTTGTACTTTATGAAGCTACACTGTTAAATATAACTTTCTACAGAACTTTTAATGTTAATTCAACTAAGTAGGATTTCTTGTAGGAACAAGCTTTGTAACTCTCAAAACAGTCCTCGCTGCTGAACTAATATTCAGATTAATATGTCCACAGCCTTTTCTTCCCAGAGGGGGTGATTTTTATAAGTAAATTAAATGAATTGGAGATGAAAATGACATTTAAATTACTTCCTGATTTAAACCCCTAGGGAATAGGTTTTTTGAATATATTTAAATATGAGAACCGTATGTTTGCACAGTGCCTTGTTTCTTATGTTTTTTTCTTTCTACTACTGAATTCACATTTTTCATCCCAGGTATTCTCATAAGAAAGTTAACCCTCTTATTTTTGTCCCCTAATACATTCTAATAATATAATATTCCTTACTGAAAACTTAAAATTCTACTAAGTTTCATAACAGTAGCTTTAGGTGGAATGTAACTGCATACTACTGTCATTTTTTTTTCCATCCCTGCCAATAACTTCATGACGCCCCCCCCCCCCCCAACCAGTATCCTCTTTATGCCTTCTGTCACAATCTGTTGTTGCTTCTTTAGTTTTACTTTGTCCCTGATATTCTGTGGAATGTCTACCTCCGTCATTTTTGTCAAATTTAATGTGCTCTTTTCTATACAGATGTATTCAGTGTAACGTTGATATTTACACACTGTAATTTAACACACACTGTTTTTTGTCTATACCTTTTAAGTTCATTTGCATTCCATATTAATTCTGTCATTTTCATAAATAGCTGCCACTGCCACATAGTACAGGGTTTAAATCCAATTTACAGATATTTCATAGTGGTATCCTTTGGGAAGTCATCCACTGCTGCTTAACATATTGATAGCACACCCGTAAGAGTCAACCCAGTGATTGTGGACACACACACATAGTAATCTAATCTTCGACTATCATGTGTCTACAGTAGTGAGGAAATCGTTCTATCTTGTGCAATTTATAAACAAGCTTATGGCATTTTAGGTCGAAGTAGATAATCGTTCACTGTATTTGGCATTCATCAAACCTATCGGAGTACAGTGCCCCATTTGGTATGTACCTAACCAGGCACATCCAGTAATTGGAACACCAACAGAAGTTCCTCACTTAAAAGAATATAGGGTGTAAGTAAAGTGTCCTGTGCAAGCCTGGCTTTTAAGATCTTGTCTGACCCCCACCTTGCTGGACCTCCTGCATATCTGCGAAAGAAACAGCACTGGAATTGGGGCCTACATCATATGAGCGAATCGCACAAATTGCGGGTGCTCGTAATATCTAACGTACCGGACCTCAAAGTGCTTTTTCTGAGATCGCAGTACAGTGAAGAATAGGATATTTGCCCTTTCCTCACTGTAGTGTGATTTCGGAGTTGGAATATATAGTTAGCGGGGGATGTGGGTGGAGTAGCCCCCCACAATAGGAAGTTCGAGGTCCGGTACATTCGATATTATGAGTGTTCACAATTTGTGTGATTCGCTGATATGATATAGTCCCCCCAGAATTACCTTTTCTAAAGACTTAAACCTTGCCTGTGATAAATTGGATCTGCTGGTGAGACGGGTATGTATTTCAGAGATTACTACTACTGTGGAACAGGCTCCCTATCCATGTGAAGCAGAGTTTCTCCTTAATCCAATTCAAGTGTAGCTTGGTTAGTTGGATTGAGAACAAGAAATTTATCACTGGTTTGCCACCCTTGTCTCCAGTGGACACAGGTACACTATAAATGGTCCAATATCACAGGCCGCTACTTACTCTTACCAAGAGTACCAAAACTTGTCAGATTTTGGATGTATGGCTAGACTTAAAACGACCCTAGTGGTCATTAGCCTAATACACATCTGCAAGCTCACATATTGCAGACTGCAGCTGTCCTTCGTGGTTCACTGTTGCAGTCATCACTGTAGGGTTCTTCCTGCCAGCAGCAGCCCCCGATCGGCCAGAATCCCAAAGTCTGGATCGGGCGCCAGCTGAGGTCGCATTTATCCTGACTTCAATGAACCGGAAGGTATAAAGACCTCAGCTGACGCCATTTCCCCAGTCTTTCTTGCCGCGCGGTGCCCTTTGCAGTTCACTGATGCCGGTCGGCGTGTTCCTGTTTGTTTTTGGATCTAATCCCAGGATTTTCATTTTTTACAGATAAGTACCCCGTTGGGGAGGTATTTTTCTTGCTCCAGTCAGATGTCAGAAAAAGTTAATAATTGTATTTCTTGTGGGAAGCAAATACCTCATAGGAATTTTCACTCTTACTGTATTCCCTGCCTGGGTCCTGACCATGACGTTGCTAATTGTGTGTTTTGTGCTAGATTTAATCGGCGTACTATTCGGCATAGATATAACTTTGCCTTTTACTATTTTGGAAAAAGGTTTAATTATAACATGTCTTCAGATTCTTTTCCGGCTTCTGGTGTGTGTAAGAGGCGCAGGGATGCAGACAGGCCTCCGAGGTCCACAGCAAAGGATGTTACTCAGTTATTGCCAGTTGCTAGTTCGGTCATCAGTGAGGCGCCTTTGCAGCCCGTCATCCGCCTCTCTTGAACCAATTGCCTGTACCAACTCTGGTGTGGAGCTGATGGGGTCTTCAGAATTGCCAGGGACTGGACCTTCGGATACTGCTCCCTCAGTTGGGTCCGGAGCCGGTAGGCCAGTACCGGCTTCTGAGGGAGTTCTCAGGCCTTCACAGCTTCCTGTAAATGTGGATTCAGGTTTACATGCCAAGTCAAAGTTTAAGGCTCCAGCTAAAGTGAAGTGGCTAGCACGGGCACCTTTTGATCAGGGTCCTAGGCCTCAGAGGCAGATGCTTAGGATGGCTGAAGATCTCTTAACTATGATCAGGGGTTCTCATCCCCCTCCTGACCAGCCTAGATTACAGTCCGATTATGATTCTTCAGACCAAATTTCTGTTTCTTCTGCTTCTTCCCTTGAGCAGGATTATGCTTTTCCTCTTTGAGGATTCTGATGCTGAAGATTCCTTTCCTTCTGCCTCTCCTCCTGAGGATTATTCTTTTGGTGAAACTTTGCATGATATGAGGGTGCATTTTCACTGGGAAGGGCAGGAATTCTCTGAATCCAAGAAAAGGCTTAGGGATTTTCTTCTTCACCCACAGCATAAGCCTCTGGCTATTTCCCCCTGTATTGGACATTGATGATGTTTTTTCAGAAGCTTCTCTCTCTCCTGATTCTTTTCCCCCTACTCCGGCCAAACCGGATAGGTATTGTAGGGTTCTAGATTCTCATAAATTTCTTTTTAAAAATCTTTCGCCTGATCCGGAAACAATTTCTCAGGGTCCTAAGGGTGTTAAAGCGGCCTCTGCTAAATATCCTATTCCCTTTGACCGAGAGTCCAGGGCTTTGGAGAGATGGGGTAAAAAGGTTTATACTTCTGCTACATTGTCTATTAGGGCTTTGAACTGTCAATTTCATATGCTGAAGTATCAGCAATACCTTTTGTCTGTATTTCAACAAAAGATGTCAGCTGTGTCTATTGGTACGGATAATCAGGAGTTACAGGATTTATTGCATGCTATTGAACAAGTGGGTAAACATACCCTGCATTGTGGTTTTGATTCTTTGGAAGCTTCTTGTAGGGCTGCAACAACTGGCACTGTTATTAGAAGACATGCTTGGTTAAGAGATCAAAGCTTGCCGGATCAGATTAAAGCCAAACTTTCGGATGCCCCTTTGCAGCACGATGTTCTGTTTGGGTCCAAAGCTGAAGAGGTATTGAAGAAAATGGAAGACAAAGCCAAATCTATGCAGACGGTTAAGGATTTTCTACAAGTGCAAATTCCTAGATTTAGCAGGCACTGGCCAACTAAACCTTGGTCCTTTCCGGGCTCGGACAGGTCTCAGAGAGGCAGATTCAGGCATTCCAGAGGTAGGGGACAGTCACAGTCCCATTTTTGGAATAGGCAGTGGAGTGCCCCCTCTCCCAAGGGAGGTGAAGATAAGTCTCAACCCTACCGAAAACAGTCTTTATGACTCTCCCTTTCTGGTTCCAGGGGCTCCTCTCCTGGAAGCTCCTTTGGGGGGAAGGGTTTCTCTTTTTTTTATCAAAATTGGAGCCACATAACCCGGGACAAATGGGTTCTGGACATGGTCTCAAGAGGTTACAGATTTCATTTCCACACTATGCCAAAACCGAACGGTTGGCCAGACCTGCCAAATCATCAGTGGGCAGAGGCACAATGGCAGGTTCAGTCCCTCCTGGCTATGAGGGCCATAGAATTGGTACCAAATTTAGAAATGGGGCAAGGTTTTTATTCCAGACTTTTCCTGGTTCCCAGGAAGGAAAATTCGTGGAGACCAATCCTGGACCTCTCTGTACTAAACACCTTCATAGATATACCAAAATTCAAGATGCTCACTCTGCAGCAGCTGCTGCCTATGTTGGGCAAGAACGCTTGGATGGTGACTTTGGACTTAAAAGACGCTTACCTGCATATTCCTATAAGGCAAGAGTGCAGAAGGTATCTGCGTTTCAAAGCGGGCTCGAAACATTACCAGTTCTCTGTGCTGCCGTTTGGCTTATCTACTGCGCCCAGGGTCTTTACGAAGTGCCTGGCATCAGTAATGGCGTTTTGCAGACAGACGGGGATTCAAATTTACCCTTATCTGGACAACTGTCGTCTTCAAGCAGACGACAAAGACACTCTACTTCGCTTCGGCATTTGTGCAGCATCATCTTCTGTGCCTCTGGTTTCACAGTGAATCTAAAGAAATCAAATCTGGTACCCATACAACAGATTACTTTCCTGGGTACTCTTCTGAGTACTTCAACCCAGATGGCTTCCTTGACACCAGACAAAAAAGTGCAACTGGCTTCTTTTTTCCGACACCTGGCTTCAATGAAACAGCTGACTGCAAGAAAAATTCTGCAGGCTTTGGTTTACATGGCCTCCTGCATTCTGCTAATACCATATGCAAGGCTGCATATGAGGAAACTGCAGTGGTACCTCAAGAGTGTCTGGTTTCAGCATTACCACAGTTTGGAAATAGTGGTCACGATTTTGCCTTGTCTCCAGCGAGAGTTTCTTTGGTGGGCCGAAGCCTGTCTACAGAACAAGGGGAAGCCTTTTTGCCCTCCACCGACCAACCAAGTTCTGACAACGGATGTTTCAGATTATGCCTGGGGAGCCCACATGCACGGGAGATGTCTTCAGGGTGTTTGGACGAAGGAACAAACGCACCTGCACATAAATTTTAAGGAGATGCTAGCTGTACAGAATGCCCTGATAGCCTTCAGGGACCTTCTTCTACCAGAACAATTGTTGATACGGACAGAGACTACAGTGATGTGGTACATCAATAAGCAGGGGGGCTCTCACTCTTACCCCCTGTGCAGATTAGCCATGAATCTCTGGTACACTGCTCTGACCTGCAGTGTCGACTTACAGGTGCAATTCCTGCCAGGGAAAGGCAACACTCTGGCAGACGCCTTGAGCAGACGCATTTCAGATCCACACGAATGGATGTTGGATGTTCAGATATTCAGGATGATCAGAAAGGCTTAGGGATGTCCGGACATAGATCTCTTTGCATCCCTTCAGAATCATCAACTTCCAACATTCTGCACAAGGACCTACCACAAACTGGCATGGAAAGTGGATGCCCTCTCATTCAGTTGGAAACTCACCTCAGTATATGCTTTTCCTCCCTTTCCTCTTCTACCTCGGGTACTTCTGAAGATAAAACAGGACAGACCGCACATGATTCTACTGGCTCCCAATTGGCCTCGGCAATTCTAGTATTCCACTCGGATGACCTTGGTTCAGGAGCCTCCCTGGATTCTGCCTCGAATCCCTCTTCTACTGTCTCAACGAGACGGCCGGATACTACACAGTCATGTCAAGACTCTGCATCCAGCTGCCTGGTGGATCCAGGGTCTGTAAACACCTCTGCCCTTTCCAGGGTCTGTAAACACCTCTGCCCTTTCCAAACTGGTATTGGATGTAATCCTTGAAGCTAGACGGCCCAGCACTAGAAAATCTTATGCGGGAAAATGGAAAAGATTTTGCTCCTGGAGTCAAGTCCAGGGTGGTGATTATTCTGTTCCGAACATTCCTCTGATTTTACAGTATCTGACAGTTATTACATACGGGTCTATCTTTTTCGTCTATTAAGCTTCATGCTTCTGCTATTTCTGCACATTACGATACGGATCCTCCGAGATTTTTTTTTTTTTTTTTTTTTTTTTTTTTTTTTTTTTTTTCTTCCTCATCCGTTGCTTAAACAATATCTTAGAGGGGCTAAGAATATTCGGCCCCCTATAAGGGCTCCTGTTCCCACTTGGGATCTTAACTATGTTTTGGAGAAATTAACTTTGTCTCCTTTTGAACCTGCAGCTTCCACGGATTTAAAATTTTTGTCTTGGAAAACTGCTTTTCTTTTAGCTATTACCTCTGCTAGAAGAATTTCGGAATTGCAAGCACTCATGGCTGTGGAACCCTTCCTTATTTTTCATCAGGACAGGGTATCTCCTATGGACTAATCCCACATTTATGCCCAAGGTGGTTTCAGCAGTGGCCTTGAATCAGTCTATTCATTTGCCTACCTTTTATCCTAATCCTCAAAGTGAGGAAGAAAGTCTTTTGCACTCTCTAGACGTGCACAGGACAGCTTCATCTGTACCTGGACAGGACCAAGATATTCCGGAAATCTGATCAGTTGTTTGTCGCTTATGCTCCTACTGTTCAGGGGAAAGCAATCACTAAGCAAACTATTTCCAAGTGGATTGCCCATTGCATCAAGTTCTGTTACTCTTATCATGGCAATCTGGTTCCTGTTGATGTTAGGACTCATTCTACCCGGGCTACTGCTACTTCAGCAGCTTTTCTTTGTGGGGTTCCTACCAAGGATATTTTGGAAGCTGCTACTTGGAGATCTGTGCATACTTTTTCTAAGCATTACAACCTCCCTCTCTATTCTACCTCTAGGGCAGGTTTTGCTTCTGCGGTTTTGCAAGGTTTTGTGACCGCTCCCTCTGTTTCTCCTCCAGCCACCCTTTCTTAGCTTTGGGACTCAACCCTGACTGCAACAGTGAACCACAAAGGACATAGTACAGTTGTGTACTCTTACCATAAATGTAGATGTTAGAGTGTGTTCACTGTTGCAGTCAGGGTTACCCTCCCTCCTATCCCCTCTTTTGTTTTTTCCTTGAGTATTGTCTGTAATGACGTATTTTGGCTGCTGAGGTTTTGGGCATGTTTCCTTTTTAGCCTTTTCATTCTGAGCACCTGACTTCTGGGGCAAGAAAAACTGGGGAAATGGCGTCCGCTGAGGTTTTATACCTTCCGGCGCATTGATGTCAGGATAAATGCGACCCTAGCTGGCTCCCGATCCAGACTTTGGGATTCTGGCCCATCGGGGGCAGCTTCGGGGGCAGCTTCTGGCAGGAAGAACCCTACAGTGATGAATGCAACAGTGAACACACTCTAACATCTACATTTATGGTAAGAGTACACAACTGTACTCTCTCTTGAATATATGTTTCCATCTTGCATCACGCATGCAAACATACACTAACTGCCAGGCTTTCTTCTTCTCATTATCTTTCATTTTGCATCACATTTCCCCATGCTTTTCACTTCATTGAGAACATTAAAGAAACCAAAGAATCTAAATACATTTTCAAAAAAAATCTCCTTAACACCCAGCAAAAAAAATCAAAATTGTATGTATCCACTGCATGTAGGAGTAGATGCTCCAAATCAGCAGTTGCACCTGAATGTTTTACCTGTTAACCATGCTAATCCTTATGGTGGAGCATGTGTTTCCACTTGACATCTGTATTCCCCAAGTTTGATGTGGAGGAAAAACATTTTTTAGTAAACATCAACTTTTATCTTTAGGAAAGTACTCTACCCTTTATAAATTGTTCATAGTTAATACATTAAGTACTAAGGCTGCTTGGGGGTAAATTGCTTGTATAGCTATTCACTTCTTACAGTTTCAAACTTCATTTCATAATTTATTTATTTGTTTATTTATTTATTTATTTATTTTGCTTTTATCTTCACTGAACTGTGTGTAAGTATCCCCTCAAGTTATTTAGATGTACTTGGTAGATTTTACTCGCACACTGTTCAGCCCATTAGTTGCCTGAGTCTGCAGGGTGCTTGTCTTCAGGTAAAGCAGGAACCAGTGGAAAATCTTTTGTGTAATTACTTTGCAAATGTAAGAAAGAACTGCTACTTTCATTTTTTCATCACTTTAAACCTTTTTGGGTATTTTTTTTTTTCTGTAGCTCAAACTAATAGATTTTGGTGTAAAATAAGAAACTTCAAGTCAAACATCCAGGAGTAGTAGTTATCTTTTTAATTTTTGTGTATGCAGTACACCTTTACATTCACCACCAGGCTGCCAAAGAAAACCTTATATACATTTTTAACTTGCTTCTCTTTTGCCTTTCTTATCTTGCTGTGGTATAAAGGCTAAATACAGTGCAACTAAGTAGTACTTTTTTACTTTAATGTCATTAGTGAATACAACACTAGTTGATAAACTCCCCCTACCTCAGATTCAAAATGCTTCTGACTGCATACAGTCCAGAACTACTTTACAAAATAGTTTGTAGTTTATATCAGGAAACTTTTATGTACAAATTAGTTTGAACAAAAATGTGTTTTCACTTCGTCACTTCTTCAGTGCTTTCTGTGTCCTTCAAAATATTAATGACATAAAGTGGGATTTATATTTTATAGTTTTTACCAGATTAACATGTTAAACCTCCAATCTTTTTCATCCATTTCTGTTTGCAGAGCCCAGTTCATATGTCTGAACTATGTCTAGTGGAATTAGTACTTTGGTTTTCCCACCTGTTCACTAAATTGGCTTTTGTTGTGGACCTTCTTCCTAATCATCACACTCTACTCGCTGTTGGTGTGTGCTGGTACTTTTGTTCTTTCTTCTGTGTTTCTTTGGAACAGTAGAAATTGTTTCAATGGCAGTTTTCTCTGGGCTTTCTTACTGATAATGATCAAGCAGGTTCCTCTTCCATTTTGCTTCTTATTCTTTGCTAAATGCATCTTTCATAGCCTCTTCTGCTTCCAAAAGCTTTTTTGATCCTCAAGGAAAAATGGTCTGAACACAGGTGGATGTAATAACTAAATCTCATGCTTGATTTTAAACATCTTGATTGCTGTGATAAATTTTGTTTGTTTTTCACCTGGTGTATAGTGAGTAATCATTTTCCACAAGCCCTTTGTCCCTAATTTTTAATAGGTTTCCCTTGTGAAAACCGCGGTGGTACAGCAGTAGCGTTGTTGCCTCACAGCAAGAGGGTTTCCTGTTTGATTCTTGGCTGGAGTGCCTTCTGTGTGGAGTCTGCATGTCCTCCCCCCAGTCGAGTGGCCTCCGAAAGACGTGTGAATGGGCGTGCCTTTGCTGAAGGTTGGGCGTCGGGCTGGCAACTCTGCATCATAAAAATCGACTGCCAATCTTTAGCGGACCGGTATTCCGCTGTGGTGACCCCTAACCAGGAAAAGCCGAAAAGACAAACCACAAACCTTATGTTACAGCTTTGTTTGGAGCAGCTTTTTCTGCAGGAATAATTTGCACCTTTACTAATGTGTGGTTATGGTTGCTGATGACAAAATTTGGAGTACGCACCTGGTGCACCCACTCACTTGACAAATCTTGGCATGGAACACTAGTCCAGTTACTTTTGTACTTTCATAAATTTAATGCAGTCCACTCCTAGTTTCTTTGAAGCAGAACATCTATTTTTTTCTGCATGTTGTCTACATCTTTGTAGAAAGCCTTGTGCTTACCCATTCTTTCCTTCCTTTCACTCTTGATTTCTAGCTTTGTTAAATGGCTTATCTGAATGGATACTTAAAGCTTCTATTTTTCCAACTTTTTTTCATTTGCCTTCACATTCCTGCCTATTATTTTAAACACATCTGAGTGCATGTGACATTTTCTTGTAAGCCAAGTCCTGAGCTAAAGCTGCATTGTGAACTGCTTTTTTTGCCAAACAGCTGCCAGGTTCTTCAAAGGTGTATTTTCTCTTCTGGTCAGTTTTCTCTTAATTTTTTCTTTTTTTTTCTTTTCTGGTATTCAGGCAGTGTAATTAATAACTAACAAAATGTTTAGCAAAATAGATAATGTGCACTTTTTAAAAACAGCTTCTCCATTTGCTCACTGGAAAAACTCTAATCAACCTTCTGCTCAAAACAACAGACCTCCGAACACTTGCTGTCCAACAAAACCAAATTAAGGGATAATGCACTTTATACTGCCAATTAAGAGTGGAGAAACAAAACGTAATGGAATCCAACTGTGAAACTAAAGCTATGACATAGCAAGCGGCAGCAAAAACAGAACTGTACACAACCTTGTGCAAGAATGTTTTCTACTAAATAGATGCCTCTCAAATTTCTTGAGACTTGGGGATACTTAAATTTAGTTTGTAAAAGTCATTGCAACATATTGCTCGTAAATGCATTACTAGTGTGGCTATAATTTAGAATCGTAGTACAGATGAAAGGAAAAAAGAATGCTGTTTTTAGTGGTAATAAATAATTCAATATAAATGTGTAATTGTGAGTATAACCAGAAGACTACCACTATAGATGTGGATAGAAATGACTTCATAAGGTTAATGAAGTTTGTTGTGCTTACGTGACTGTATCGATGATATTTGTGTTCATTAAATTTATGTTCATTTAGTTTCTTTGTAGTATGAAAGCTTTTACTTTATCATATGATTTTTATTCTTTTCTCTTCCAGCATCATGCTTCGATTGTCTGTGGTTTGCAAAACGCTAGCAGGTGCCACTCAGTCTACAAAGGGATGCCTGACTGCAAGGGACCATGGTAATATCACTTTTTTCCTTCTGTTGTGTAGTCTTTCTGTCTTAAACCAGTTTTCTTTAGTGCCAAACCTTTTCTTTTTTTCTTGACCACCTCAACAGCTATCAGCAATTTTTCTTGTTCTTTTGATATTTAACAGTTGAAACCTTGGCCCTCTTCCCCACTGCTGTCTGATCAACCCCTTCGCAGTCAATCCACTTCCCCATCACTGGGGCAATAGTCAGCTGGGAGAGTCTGTCAATCAGGCAACCATCAGGGTGGTTTTAGATTTTTTCTTACCCTCTCTACCCACCACCGACCAGCTGGCACCAGCCCTTTCCTTGTTCACATGTCTTTTCGATCCCACCTTAGCCTCCCCCTGGCTCAACCTGACCCTTGTTTGTGGCTGCTGAGGAGATTGGAGATACTGGTGCAGCATCATACTGCAGCTAAATGTGCCCTACTCTCTACTACCTTGCAGCAGCCTTGTAAGCTGTGCAGGTCCTGCCTTCAAGAGGTGCATGTGGGCTTCCACATGAGCACCCTTCAAACTAAATGCATAACCTTTGCAATATTGAGCTTTCCAGGCTCTTAACTTTGCATTTGCAGCAAGCCTAGGCTGCTCTTTCCCCAGTGAGTAAGCAGTCATTCCCATCCTTCTCCTCTGACTCCTCCACTACCTGTGCTGCTAGTTTCACACTGGTCATCTGGAGCACACTAAGGGCTTTGTATCTGCACCACAGGGCCAGATGGGGATGATTTAAAGATTTTAGTACTTTTGAGTCATAGTCCCTGTATGCACCAGGCAAAGCACAGAGGAGGGGACGTGCAGAGAGTCGACTGTTGAGGCTATCTCTTCACTTCCACAAGGGGCATTCCCATCAAACAGCCCTGCCCCTCCCCTTTAAGTGCAAGAGGTGGTTTGGATGGTCCCCAACAGGGAAATGGCATCACCCATTGTGCCCTGAGTAAGCACAACCCTCACCTGCCCCTAGGAGATGTGAGTGGGCCATGCCCCTTCACTTCGTTCCCCCCTCCCTACCTAATACAGTTTGTGTTTTATCTATGTAAAATGGGGACAGCTTGAGATTATGCTTTGTGTGGACTTTTTTGTACAGAACTGAGACTAATCCTAGGATATAGCTTGTTGTCCCGTTTCTTATACTCTTATTACCAACTCTGGAGGCTTGACTGTTTTTTAAAACTGTAGGGATTTAGGCACTTAATGTCTTTTGAGAGGAATTTGCTGAAATCAATTTGGTAAGTGTACTTTTAGTACATTGTCGCAGTACCACTAGATACAGAGAACTGTTCATTTTCCTATGCATATAAAGCAAAGCTCCTCCCTAATGGTATTAAAAATGTAACTTGGAGCAATGGATGAAAAATCGCAAATGTAGTTTATTTTGCACCTGTATGCCTAATGGACAGGGGCAGCTTGTAAATGTTTGTGTACAAGCTTATATTGTAATTATAAAATTCCTTGGATGTTTGACATGTTAGCAGTAATTTGGAAAACTAAGTTTGGCTAGGCTTAAAATGGCTCTTGGGACAACAGCCTAGTTAACCACCTGGGAACAGATGGAACTTTAATTCTAGTATATACTGGGGGAGGGGAGCAAGTATAAAGGACTGGTCGTTGCTGTGCCTCAACAAATTTGAAGTAATCCCGGCGGTACTACTATGGACTTTTCTGACTCCTGTAATTCTCTACCATCCTGTTGGATGCTGTATTTTGTGGTTGGTCTGTATTCTGAATAGATACTGAACATCCACCTGAGCATGCTAGCAGTTTGCTGAACATTGCAAAAGTGAGACTGTGTAAAAAATATTTTGTTTTCTTCCTCCCTTTGGAGTATTGTTCATTGTTGTGCGAGTTTGAAATTCTCTACCCTTGAATTGTTGAATGGTGTTGAAAATGTATTTAAGCTGCCTTTCCTTGGTATTTTGCAGTGAGGGCTAGTAGTTTTAGTAACTTAAATCCTGGATTGTTAGCCAGCTATATGGTTTAGAGGGCTAAAACCCTGACTGTGACTTGGGCAACATGAGTTTAACAGCTTGGGCTGTTGGAAGAGCCAGGTGTGGTGTGGCCTCGTGCATCTTGTGTTGTTTTGACTCATTCTGGGTGGAGGGACAGGAAAAAGCACAAGCTAGGGCATGCCACCAAGTTGGTCCCTCATGTAGACTTGGGACATGTAGAGGGTGTTGTCAACAAGGTGGGGGCAAGACATTGAGAGAGTCGCATGCAGAAATGTGGTTTATATGCTTCAGTACCCATTACACAGCAAACTCCAACCCCATGGATATGTGCATGCAGGTGGGTGACTTGGATTGTACTGGTTAAATTCCCTCAACAGCAGTATGAAACACCCACTTAAAGCCTCCTGGGCAGCATCAGTCTGTTTTGTTGTTGTGTTTTTCAGTTCTCTGTTCTTATAATTGAGTTTTGCATTTTTGTAATTTTCTGTAGCTTTTTTTCTTTTTCTCTATTTTTTCTTTTTCCACATTCAGACTGCCCAGTAAGCAAATGCAAATAATTTTTTGTGTGTGTCTTTGTAGTAAGCACCCAGTATGCTACTTGTCCTGTATAAATTGGGTATCATTTCAGGAAGCTTGTCTTAGTTTTATAGCAAAAAAAAAAATGTAACCCCTTGACTGTTTAACACTGCAAATAGTAATTAGTTAAAATATGTTTATCTTGTATAGAAGATTCTGTTAAAATGATCCCTGTATCATTAGTGAGCTTTGATACATGTTGATTGTGTTTAACGTGTTTGTTAAAACAGTTTGCAGTATTGCTGTAATTCTAGTAGCAGTGTTAAACAAGTGCAAATGTGGTGAGTAGGTGTTTTAAAAGAGACTTTAAGCAATGTTCTTTAGGAATTATGAACTAAGACTCTCTTTAGACCTTAGAATTCCCATGGCTAATCTTGGATATCAATCACCCTTATTGGTGGCAAGAAAATGGTTCCATTGTACTACATGGAAGATTTTGTTATCATTTTGTGTGTAGTCCATTCCCTGGAGGTGCTTACACAAAGCCCTTAGTTTGGAGGGGAAAGGAACACTTCCTTGCATTTTGAATATATTAAGGTGGTGCTTCTCTCTTGGTGCTCTACCTGCTACGTTTCCAGAAATGAATGGCAGAGACTGATTGATTTTTCATTGTGTCTGAAGTTCAGAGCTGTAACTTGTTCATCTAGTGCCTGATTCGACTCTTTAATCTGGTGCCCCTCATCTGTAAAGCAAGGAACTTGCTACAGCTAAATACAGCCTGTGAGCTTCAGCAGTGAGAGAAAATGTATTCTTAGCATTTGTCTGAAATCCAGTACTGCACAAGACCACACTGAGCACTGAAGCACTTTCGTGAATGCAGTATCGGCATTTAGTTTGAGGATGATGCCCCCTGACCTCTTGCTACTGAGGTGGCTTCCAACTTTGCCCCACCCTAGCTATGTCTCTGCTGAAGCTGATAAATGTTTTAAAGGATGTTTGACTTGGTTTCTTATGTCTTTATTAAGTAATTACATTTTCTTTTGTAAAATGTGGGTTTAAGTGCAATAATAGAAAATAAAAGAAATGTGTGTGCCTCTGTGTCTCTGTATATAATTTTGATCCACTCCAGCATTATAAGCTGCTCAAATTCTGCCTTCCCTTTAACCTCACTTCTCCTAAACATTATTTTGCATGAACTTTTACTACAAATTTCACTTAATTCTTTGAAACATACTCCTTCCCTTTTCATTCATGTATTTTTTTCTAATTGCTGACTATTGTATAAGGATATATTATTTTCTTTTTTGGCACCCAGACAAGTTTTTAACTTGGTAATGTTTTGCTATGTCTAGGCAGTTGAGATCCTGTATCCCAGCTCAAAAATATGGTTTCTTTAGTTATTACCATTTGTTCACTTAGAATGTGATCCATCAGCCTTTGGTAATAGGACATTTATCCCAAAGGGTATTTTAGTGAACTTGCACAGCCTGAAAAGGGTAACAAACTGACCTCTCTCTTTCTGGGGGTGTCAAAGGTGATTGTTAATGTCCTTTATTTGGGTTAGTAGTTAAATATATGGCCCCACTCAGCGTCTGTATGGCTTCATCTGCCCCTGGCATGCAGTAATCATCTGACTGTGTGCGACTGTTAATTTACACAGAACCTGATACTCCCATATTTTTTGGCACCAGGACTAATGAGGCTCAGGATGGATAGGTTTCTGAAGTCTAACATCTCCTGGAGGTCTTGCCAAATGGTTTGACTTGCACTGGCATCATGTAAGAAGCTTGCTTTACAGTTTGTTCCACGTGATGTACCACATAGAGCTTTATGGTTAGATTCAGCTTGCTTCAGGTAAGAAGGATGAAACATGCATGTCCACAGCTTGTGGGGTTTGGCTTTACTGACCTTAGTGTAACCATAAAGACTTGAAGAAAAATGTCCTGGGCATTCAGAAGACATGTAGCTGCAACACTTGATGCTCTGAAGGGATCATTGACTCATTGGCATATATCCCATTGGACTCGAGAGAAAAAAAAAAAAATTAAGGTATTGCACATTGAAAACACACACGTGTGTGTGTGTGTGTGTGTGTGTGTGTGTGTGTGTGTGTGTGTGTGTGTGTGTGTGTGTGTATATGTGATGTATGTGTGTATATATATATATATATATATATATATATATATGCGCACGTGTGTGTGTGTGTGTGTACATATGTATGTAATATATATATATATATATATATATATATATATATATATATATATATCTATATCTATAAATAAATCTTCTTTCGGCTGTTCCTGGTAGGGGTCGCCACAGCAGATCACTTGATGATCATCGTGTTTCACTGTTGCAGTCATTACAATTGGGTTTTACTGCTGGCAGGCTACCTGCAGTAGGCCTGAATTCCAAAGTCTAGGTCCGGTGTCGGTTGCTGTCGCCTCTTCCCTGACGTCAGTGCGCCAGGGGTATAAAAGATGCAGCCGACGCCATTTTCTTCAGTCTTTCTTGCCGTGCGGTGTCCGAAGCAAAAGCAGTTTGCAAGTGCCGGTCGGCAGACTCCTCAGATTTTCGTGTTCGAATTGTAGATCCGAAGTTTTCATCAAAAGCTAAGTACCCCGTTGGGGAAACTTTTTTTTCTTGCTCCAGACCGATGTCAGAAAAAGTTAATAATTGTATTTCTTGTGGGAAGCAAATACCTCATAAGGACTTTCATTCCTACTGTATTCCTTGCCTAGGCCCTGACCACGATGTTGCTAATTGTCAATTTTGTGCTAGATTTAACCAACGCACTATTAAACGTCGGTACGATTTTTCATTTCACTATTTTGGCAGAAGATTTAATTATACGATGTTGTCGGATAGCCATCCGACCGCAATTCACAAGAAACGCAAAGAAAAGGACAAGCATCCGAGGTCCAAAACTTACGACGAGGCTTCTTCTAAGTCCGTCGCCGGTTCTCAGTGAGGCGCTTTCGCAGCCCCTGACGCCTGCTACTTTAGAGCCGCAGGCCGCTACCAACTCCCACGTGGAGTCGACTAGGCTGATGGATAGTCAAGGTATTGGTACCTTGGAAACTATTCCCTCAGATGGGTCTGGAGCCGGTGAGCAGGCATCAGCTTCTGAGGGTGTTTTCAGGCCTACACAATTATATGTAAAAACGACTTCAGCTTCAAAGGCAAAGTAAAGACAAAGAAACAAGTACAACGGCCACATGGACAGGCCTCCATGCCTAAAAAACAGATGCTCAAAATGGCCGAACACCTAATTACTTTGATCAGGGGTTCCCATCCCCCTCCTGATAAGAGGCCTAGGCAAGAGACGGAATATGAATCTTCAGATCAGGTTTCCATTTCATCTGATTCCTCTTCTGATCAGGAATACTCTCCTCCTCCCTATGAGGATTCTGATGCTGAAGAATCTATTCCTTAAGCCTCTCCTCCTGAGGATTATTCTTTTGGGGAAACTTTGCATACCATGAGGGAGCATTTCCACTGGGAGAGCCAAGATTATTCAGAATCTAAGAGGCTCGGAGACTTCCTTTTACTACCTCAACACAAGCCCCTTGCTATTCCTCCTGTGTTAGACATTGTAGATGATGATTTTTCAGAGTCCAGTCTGACTCCTGACTCCTTGCCCTCCAGCTCCTGTTAAGCCAGACAGATATTACATGGTTCTTGATTCACATAAATTTCTTTTTAAAAACCCTGCTGCTGACCCAGATAAATTTCTTTTTAAAAACCCTGCTGCTGACCCAGAAACTATCTCTCAGGGTCCCAAAGGGGTCAAGGCTTCTACTGCAAAAAGCCCTACCCCCTCTGACAGGGATTCTAGGGCACTGGACAGATGGGGAAAAAAGATTTACACTTCTGCGACCTTGGCTATAAGGGCTTTAATATGTCAATTTCATATGCTTAAATATCAGCAATATATTACGTCACTGCTTAAGCAGAAAATGTTGATAAATTCTGAATGTGCAGAAAACAAAGAAATGCAGGATTTATTGCATGCAGTTGAACAAGTAGGAAAGCATACTTTGTAATGTGGTTTTGATTCTCTAGAGGCCTCCTGCAGGGCCGCTGTTACGGGTTCTGTCATCAGGAGGCATGCTTGGTTAAAGGAACAGAATTTGCCTGATCATGTTAAAGCAAAATTGTTAGATGCTCCATTACAGCATGATACCTTGTTTGGTGTTAAGGCAAAGGAGGTGTTGAAGGAAATGGAGGACAAACAGTCATGGATTTCTTACAGGTACAGCCTTTAAGGTTTAGCAGACTCTGGCCTATAAAAATTGGTCCTTTCCAGTGTCAGACAGGCCACAAAGGGGCAGATACAGACCCCTAGAGGCAGATCCCAGCCCCAAGGCACATACAGGTCTAAGCAATGGGGTGCTTCTACCTCCAAAAGCGGAGAAGACAAATCACAGCCATACAGAAAACAGTCCCAATGACTTCCCCCCCTGCCTGCACCAAGCACTTACCTTCTGGCAGCACCATTAGGGTGAAAACTAGCACTTTTTCATCAAAACTGGCACGTACTAACCCAGGACAAATGGGTCTTGAACATAGTGTCACAAGGCTACAAGTTTCACTTTCATACCCTGCCAAGGGCACACCGTTTGCCAGACCTGCCAAAAAATCAATGGGCAGAGGCACAAAAGCAAGTTTCATCCCTCATGGACATGAGAGCTATTCAGCAAGTACCAGAGCAAGAGCAGACAAGGATTTTACTCAAGACTGTTCTTGGTGCCCAGAAAGGACAAAGCCTGGAGACCAATACTGGACCTATCTATTCTAAACACATACCTGGATATTCCAAAATTCAAAATGTTGATTCTGCCGCAGCTTCTGCCCATGCTGGGCAAGAAGGCTTGGCTTGTGTCTTTAGACCTAAAAGAGCCATACTTGCATGTCCCAATCAGACAATCATGCAGAAGATACCTCAGATTCATAGCTGGCTCAATGCACTACCAATTCTCTGCACTGCCCTTTGGCTTATCTACTGCGCCCAGGGTCTTCACAAAATGCCTGGCTCCTGTAATTGCAGTCTGCAGACAGAGGAATACAAATATATCCTTACTTGGACAACTGCCTCATTCAAGCAGAGAACAAGGACATTCTACTACAGCATCTGGCGTTTGTAAAAAGATTACTAACATGCCTAGGGTACACAGTAAACGAATATAAATCAAAACTAGTACCCTCTCAAGAGATAATATTCCTGGGTGCAAGCTTAAATACAACTGCCCAGATGGCTTATCTCACGCCAAACAAACAAAGGCAACTGACTACTTATTTCAAACTGTTGGCAACAAAGGCCCAGTTATCTGCAAATAAAATTCTGCAGGCTTTGGGCTTCATGGCATCCTGCATTCTGCTAATTCCATATGCAAGACTGCATATGAGGAAACTTCAATGGTATCTAAAAAGTGGTAGGACTCAACATTGCCACAGCCTGGAAACAATAATTACTCTTATTCCTTGCCTGCAACAGGAGTATCGATGGTGGCCAGAGGCCTGTCACCACAACAAGGGATAGCCATTCACTTTACCCGCAGCCAGGCAGACATTGACAACAGATGCATCAGATTATGCCTGGGGGGCCCACATGGCAGGAAGATGTATTCAGGGCACATGGTCCGCAAGCCAAATGCATCTACATATCAATCGAAAAGAGATGCTAGCTGTTCAGAATGCCCTTACAGCCTTCAAGGATCTACTTAATCCGGGACAACTACTGATAGACGGACAATACTGCAGTCATGTGGTACATAAACAAGCAGGGAGGAACACATTCCTCTCCCCTTTGCAGACTAGCCATGACTTTTGTGGGACACAGCATTGACTTACCAAGTACATCTGCAGGCACAATTCCTGCCAGGAAAGACAAATACTGTGGCAGACTAAGCAGAAAACTCATGGATCCCCAGAAATGGAAATTGGGTCCGCAAGTCTTCAGCATGATGATAAAGAAATGGGGGATGCCCGGGCATAGATGTATTTGCCTCCCCTCACAACTGCCTACTCCAGAAATTCTGCACAAGGACTTATCACAAGCAAGCATGGAAAGTTGATGCTCTATCTGTCAGTTGGAAAACCTTAGCAGTATATGCCTTTCCTCCACAGCCTCTCCTCCCCAAGGTACTCCTAAAGGTCAGACGAGAAGCCAAAAATGCTACCGATTGCCCCAGACTGGCCCCGCCAGCACTGGTACCCAATCCTAAGGAACCTGTCTCAGTGCCCAGCCTGGACATTCCCTCAAGTTCCTCACTTACTGTCCCAACAAAACAATCAGATCCTGCACAGCCAACTCAAAGACCTTAAATCTGGCAGCATGGCGGATAATGTAGTCATTCAAAACACCCCCCTTTCTAAAGTGGTGATGGATGTTATTTTGGAGGCCAGGAGGCCTAGTACCAGAAAATCTTATGCTGGAAAATGGAAGAGATTCTGTGCTTGGAACCAGGCACAAAGAATTGACATGATGGTACCAAATAGTCCTCAGATTTTACAATACTTAACTGAGATGCTGGACAAAGGCCTTTCCTTTTCATCAATTAAGATTCATGCCTCTGCCATTTCAGCTCATTACAATACAGAGCCACGTATTTTTTCTCATCCTTTACTAAGGCAGTACCTCAGAGGAGCCAAAAACTTAAGGCCTCCAGGGAGATCCCCAATACCTGCATGGGACTTCAATTATGTCTTGGAAAAACTCACCCTGCCTCCTTTTGAGCCAGCCTCTACAGCTGACATTAAATTTTTATCTTGGAAAACAGCTCTGCTCTTAGCAGTAACCTCTGCAAGACGAGTCTCAGAGCTACAGGCACTCATGGCTGTGGAACCTTTTATCATTTTCCATCCAGATAGGGTTTCTCAGAGTGCAAACCTGACCTTTATGCCTAAAGTAGTGTCCAGTGTGGCCCTTAACCAAACTATTCACTTGCCTACCTTTTATTCAAACCCACAGAATAAGGGTTAGAGACTTCTGCATTCTTTGGACATACACAGACAGCTGCGCTTCTACTTGGACAGAACCAAAGCTTTCAGAAAGACTGAGCAATTATTAGTGGCATATGCTGCAAGATCACAAGGAAAGGCTATCTCAAAGCAGACTATTTCAAAGTGGATAGGCCACTGCATTCGTTTCTGCTATTCACAACATGGCAAATCAGTGCCTAAGGACATTAGGCCACATTCAACTAAAGCAGCAGCCACTTCAGCAGCCTTCCTCAGAGGAGAACTAACCAAAGACATTTTAGAGGCTGCAACAGTTCAGTGCACACTTTTACATAGCACTACCACTTATCACTCTACTCTAAATCCAGGGCAGGCTTTGCCACTGCAGTTCTGCAGGGCCTCATAGCCACTCCTAATCCTGTTTAGCTCCAGCCTCCCAACCCTGGCTTTGAGATTCAACCCAATTGTAATGACTGCAACAGTGAAACACGAATATAGTGCAGTTGTGTAC
>NC_056738.1:431203418-431210918 GCF_019279795.1 Protopterus annectens | reverse complement strand
ATCTTGCTGTGTTCAGTGGGCAAAAAGCCTGATGTGAGGCTATGATTGAACGGTGCGGGGGGAGCCAGTTCCTTCTGAAGTTCGTAAAATGCAGCCGGGGGTTTGTCCTTTCCCATGAATGCTGTGTTCTGGCTTTAGAGATCAATTTTGCCAAAGTTATGCTTACGGGGACTCTGCATTCTTCCTGTATAGTTTGGGCCCTTTGGGGTTAATTTTTATTATTACACTAAACCTGTCTCCCAGGATGTTGGCAGTATCAGTTGGTTCTGAAATTTTTGGCCATTGTGCTGTAACTCAGAGCAGATGTAGGTTTGCCATTGAGATTTTTAAGCTATAGAATGCTTTGTGGTTGCCCCAGACTAGGTGGCTATTTATTTTCATAGCTAGCTTTGGAGGATTTTGCAAGGGATCTCAATTTTTGAGGCTGACCGGGGGCCTTCCCCCCATGGGATTTTACTTTGCAACATTTTTTTCCTTCTTTTTAGTTAGTTTATGGCGGGGGACACCCAGACTGGCTTTTTTTTTTGAGAATAGCCCGGCATGATCCATGCTAGAGTGCTTTTTTTGGGGATTCAGCAGTCCTGACTGTATTGTCTGTCTGCATGGGTGTCATGACGTTCCACCATGAAGTTGGCTTTGGAAAAAAGTGGTTGTGGATATCTAGGGTGATTAGCTTAGGGCGGATCGACCCAGGAGTTCAGGTGGGAACGGGGTCACTCATGTTGGAAACAGGTCTGGGGTATTGGGGGTACGGGTGGAGATGTACAAGCTGATCCAGGGCATTGGAATTTATGAAAAAGTTTAAAGGAGTTGGTACATGAATAGTTTTCCAGTTAATGGTGGGGTAGTTGAAATTGCCCATTATTGGGGTGATGTTCATCGTGTTACCCTGCTGCAGTCATCACACTTGGTTATCCTGTCGGGTCCCACAGTGGGCCCGGAAATTTCCAATTTTTTATATATATATATTATATATATATATATATATATATATATATATATATATATATTGCAATCCGCCATTTTCTCAAGTCTTTCTTGCCGCAAGTGCCGGGCCTGACTCCTGAGATTGTCAATTTAAATTTCAGACCAAGTCTTCTATAAAGCTAAGTCCCCGTTGGGAAATTTTTTTGCCTCAGACCGATGTCAAAAAAAGTTAACAATTGTATTTCTTGTGGGAAGCAAATACCTCATAAGGATTTTCATTCTTATTGCATACCTTGCCTAGGCCCGACCACGCCACTTTTGTCGGTTTTGTGCTAGGTTTAATAAGCACTATTAAAAGACTATTTGATTTCAACACTATTTTGGAGAAAATTTAACTACACTTTCCGCGGAGCACCGACTACCGGCAAAAAAAAGCGGGGATAAGGACTGACACCCAGGCCTAAGCCAGATTCCGAGGCCTCGGCTGACCCGGGTCTCCGGTTCTCAGTGAGGTTTACGCAGCCTGACTACCGCAGATCTGGAACCCGAGACTGCTACGGATATTTTGGAATGACTAGGCCGCCCAGCCTTTTACTTCGGGCCCCTTTTGAAGATTTAGAAAAGGGGTGCTGCAGAAACCCCATCGGTTTCTGAAGGCATTTTCAGACGACCTCACCTTTAAAAACGTGTCAAGACCCCTTTAAATCAAAAAGACTGCACTTCAGTCTCCTGTTCAAGGCCCTATGCCTAAGAAACAGATGCTAAAATGGCTGAAGATTTGATTTCTCTTTCAGGGGTTCACAGCCCTCCTGACAAAGGCCTAGACAAGAGGAAGATTCTGCTTCCTCAGCAACTGTCCATTTCTTATTCCTCTGAGGACCAAGACTATTCCTTCTCCCCTTATGAAGATTCTGATGCTGAGGACTCTATTCCCTCAGCTTCCCCTCCTAAAGACTACTCTTTGGGGAAACTTTACACACTATGAGGGAACATTTTCACTGGGAAGGTCAGGACTACTCTGTTTCCCAAAAGAAAAGGCTCAGAGAGTTTCTTTTACTCCCCCCAGACCTCTAGCCATCCCACCTGTTTTGGACATTGTGGATGATGTTTTTAGAATCCAGTTTCAACCCAGACTCTTTCCTCCTGCCCCCCTGACAGATACAAAGAGTCCTGATTCCCACAAATTTCTTTACAAAAGCCCGTAGCTGACCCAGAGACATCTCCCAGGGTCCCAAGGGGCTAAGGCTTCTATGGCTAAAAACAGTACCTTCTGAGAGGGATTCCAGAGCACTAGACAGGTGGGGAAAAGGTTTACACCTCAGACTTAGCTATGAGGGCACTAAATTGTAAATTTCATGCTTAAGTATCAGCAATTTCTAATCTCTCAGTTAAACAAAGATAACCTCCCCCTCAACAATCTGAATTGAAAGAAGTACAGGATTTGTTGAAACCCCCCGAGCAGGTGGGCAAACATCCCTTACAATGTGGGTTTGATTCTTTGGAGGCCTCCTGCAGAGCAGCTGTCACTGGTCGTTATATGTAGGCATGCTTGGTTAAAGGAACAAACTCTGCCTGATCATGTTAAAGCAAAACTACTAGATTCTCCCTTACAGCAGGATGTTCTTTTGGAGTTAAAGCAGAAGAAGTTTTAAAGAAAATGGAAGATAAGGCAAAATCAATGCAGACAGTCAAAGATTTCCTACAGTACAACCCCTCGCTTCAGCAGAAACTGGCCAACAAAAATTGGTCCTTTCCAGCCACTGACAGACCACAGAGGGTAAATACGGGCCCCAAGGGGCAGAGGACAACCACAAGCCCAGTATAAACCTCGCCAATGGGGCACTACAACACAAAAGGGGAGAAGACAGGTCTCAACCCACCAGAAGGCAAACTCAATGACTTGCACCTCATCTGGCCAAGCAATACTTGGCAGCCCCTTGGGGAAAACTGCACTTTTTTCAGACAACTGGCACATGGTCACAAAGGACAAATGGGTCCTAGACAAATTTGAGGATACAGATTCCATTTCACACCTTGCCAATGAAAAGAGGAATGCCAAACCTGCCACAAAATCAATGGGCAGAGGCACAAAACAAATTACAGCTCTCATGGACATGAGAGCCATTCAACTGGTACCTACTCAGAGCAAGGCCAAGGATTTTACTCAAGACTCTATTTCCCCGAAAGCACAATGCCTGGAGACCAATTCTGGACCTTTCAATTCTAAACACCCTTTCAAGTTCCCAAATTCAAGATGCTAACACTACAGCAGCTACTTCCCATGTTGGGAAAGGAAGCATGGCTGGTAACGTTGGACCTCAAGGAGGCATACCTGCATGTCCCTATCAGACAAAGTTGCAGAAGATACCTCCGTTTCATTGCAGGTTCAACCCATTACCAATTCTCTGCACTGCCCTTTGGCTTATCTACTGCCCCGAGTTTTCACAAAAAGACTGGCACTGGTAATTGCATACTGCAGACAAAGAGGAAGTCAAATATATCCATACCAGGACAACTGCCTCAACCAAGCAGAAAGCAAGACATTCTCTTACATCATCTGGCCTTTGTAAGCATCTACTAAATTGCTGGGGGACACAGTAAACAAAAAAAAAGTCAAAACTAGTACCCCCACAAAAATGACATTCCTGGGTGCCAGCTTGAAAACAATGGCCCAGAAGGCTTATCTTACACCAGACAAGCAACTACAACTGACTCAATATTTCAAGACAATGGCAACAAAGACCCAATTAACTGCAAGAAAAATTCTGCAGGCTTTGGGCTTCATGGCATCTTGCAATAATAATACCATTTGCAAAACTGCATATGAGGAAATTACAGTGGTACCTAAAAAGCTATGGTCTCAACACAGCCACAGCTTGGACACAATGATACTCTCATTCCCTGCCTTCAACAGGAATTTCTATGGTGGTCACAGGCATGTCACCTCAACAAGGGTCAGCCTTTCACCTTGCCCCCACCAGGCAAACTATCACAACAGATGCTTAGAACCTGGGGGGACACATGGCAGGACAATGCATTCAAGGCCTATGGACTGCAGACAAAGAAATCTGCACATAAATCAAAAGAGATGCTAGCTGTACAGAAAGCTCTGACAGCCTTCAAGGATTCTACATCCAGGACAACTTGCAATAAAGATGGACAACACCACAGTAATGTGGTACATAAACAAACAAGGGGCACATTCCTACCCTCTTTGCAGGCAAGCAATGATCTTATGGAACACAGCTCTGGCCTACCAAGTCCAGTTACAAGCTCAATTCCTGCCAGGACAGAAGAACACATTGGCAGCGACCTAAGCAGAAACATCAAAGATCCCCCAGTGGAAACTAGACCACAAATATTTACAATGAAAAAAAATGGGGCCTTCCAAACATAGACCTGTTTGCCAGTCCTCAAAACTACCAACTGACAAAATTTTGTACAAGGACATTCCCCCATCAAGCTTGGAAAGTGGACGCCTCTCCTTCAGTTGGAAAACCTGACAGCATATGCCTTTCCTCCATTCCCTCCTCACAAAGGTTCTTTTGAAGGTCAAAAAAGGGGAAACCACGACTGATTCTCATAGCCCCAGACTGGCCCACCAGCACTGGTACCCCCTATTGAAGAATATGGCCACGCCCACCATGGATATTGCCTCAAACCCCCTTTGCTCACAACAAACAAGCAGATTCTTCACAGCCAGCTCAAAACTTTTAAAACTGGCTGCATGGCAAATCACTAAACATCCAACCAGCTCCTCTTTCACAAGCAGTTCTGGATGTTATTCTGGGAAACCAGGAGGCCAAGCACCAGGAAGGCTTACTTGGACAAATGGAAAAGGTTTTGTGCCTGGAACCAAGCTAAAGGCCAAGACACAACCCAGCCTCACATGCCTCACATTCTCAGTATTTAGCTGAGATGTTGCACAAAGGACTTTCCTTTTCCTCCAATTAAAATCCATGTTTCAGCTATTTCAGCTCACTATGACACAAATCCACCTTTATTTTCAAATCCTCTTCTAAGGCAGTTCCTCAGAGGGGCAAAAACATTAGACCAAGAGAGCTCCTACACCAACATGGGACCTCAACTTTGTTCTGGAAAAACTAACCTACCTCCCTTTGAACCAGCTTTCTCTGCAGACCTTCAGTTCCTATCTGGAAGACTGCCCTGCTCCTGCAATAACTTTCTAGAGAGTCTCAGACTACAGGCACTAATGGCAGTGGAACCTTTCCTCATTTTTCATCAAGACAGAGTTTCTCTTTAACTAATCCTTCCTTTATGCCTAAGGTGGTTTCCAGTGTAGCTTTAAATCAAACCATCCACCTACCCACCTTCTTCCCAATCCACAGAACAAAGGTGAGAGACTCCTGCATTCCTTGGACATTCACAGGCACTTTACTACTTGGATAAAACTAAGGCTTTCAAAAAATGACCAGCTCTTTGTATCCTATGCTACAGCTTCTCAAGGAGGCTATATCCAAGCAAACCATTTCTAAATGGATAGGTCATTGCATACGGTTCTGTTTCCCATCATGGGAAACCAGTTCCTGCTACCATTAGATCCCACTCTACCAGGGCAACAGCTACCTCTACAGCCCTTCTCAGGGGGGTTTCCACAAAAAATTTTAGAAGCTGCAACTTGGAGTTCGTACACACCTTCACCAAACACTATCACTTACCACTTAGAGTAAAAGTCCAGGGCGGGCTTCACCACTGCAGTTCTTCAGGGCCTTATTGCCTCCTCTAACCCCCTGATACTTCCCCCACCTTAGCTTTGGGATTCAACCCAAGTGTGATGACTGCAGCAGGGTAACACGATGAACATAGTACAGTTTTGTACCTACCATAAATGTAGATTTTAGTATTCACCCTGCTGCAGTCCAGGTTACCCTCCCTCCTTCCCCCTGATTACTGGCTAAATTTTGCTATGCCTTACTGATGTATTTGCTTTTAGCTGAAGGGATTTTGTGTTTGTGCAGTGTTAAACCCTTTGGTCTAATTTGATCACCCCTTTTGGGGCACCTGACATCTGGGGCAAGAAAAACTGAAGAAAATGGCGTCGTTGCAAATATATACCCTGCGCCGGGGAGAGGCGACACAACCGCGCCAGACCAAGACTTTGGAATTCCGGGGACTGGGACCGCCCCGGGCAGATAACCCAAGTGTGATGACTGCAGCAGGGTGAACACTCTAACATCTACATTTATGGTATGTACAAAACTGTACTTTTGGTTGAACCCTAATATTTTTCAGTATATCAAGAAAAAAGGGTGGGGAAATTTTGGGGCATGGTGGGGATCTGAGCAAGCTACAATTTGCAGAGTTTTTTTTTGTAAATTCAGGTGCATTATGCTGAGCAACTAGCCTGGAGGTGTGGCTTTAATGAATATGGACACACCTCCACATTTGGGGTTTTTGGTCCAAGTTGGTGGCCAAAAAGTGTGGTTGACACTTATAGCCTGGTAATGCAGGGTGCTGTCTGGAGCCTTGAACCAAGTCTCAGTCACTGCACAGGTATCGATGTTCTCCATTTTAAGGAGTGCCTCGGGGTGCATTTTGAGATTTAGATTTCTAGCATTGAGTATCATTACCCCTTTTTTCCCTGTTCCTATTATGGTGGTGAATTTGTCATTTGAACCTTTCCTAAAAAGGCACTTCAGGGGCTGCAAGAGCCTTTATCCAATCCCAGATGCAGACCATTTTGGCAAAACATCGTGATCTGTTGACCATGTTGTCCCAGGCAGACAGATACTGCATCCTCTTAGAATGAACCCAAAACTTGAATTGTTGAAGGCAATCATTTTTTCCTTGTACCAGTCTGCAGTACCATTCTGGGCGATGACAGGATACTACTCATGGCTAGAGTCATACCTGCCTGGGCTACAAGATCGGAGAGCTCTTCCATGTCTCTTGTAGTCCAGGAGGTCTGTGGTCATTCACACCAAAATTTGGGCAATGACAGAGTCACATTTGTACTTGTTGTGGAGTCACCTGAGTGCCTGTGTTATGTGGTGGATCTTGGCACCCGACAGGCAGCTGACAGTAATCTTCTCCTTTTTGTTTAAGTAATCTTCTTCTCCTTGTTTAGTCTGGTGAATGGGACATCGGTCTGCCTGACTATAGTCACCTGTGACTAGTGTGTTGGGTACGTAGTTTTGCCTTATGGGCCGTGGTTGCGCGACACAGTGAGTTTGTGGGGTTGTTTTTGGGTTGTGTTGGGGGGGAGGTTGCTTTGCTTTTTTGCTTTGGAGGTCTCTGTTGCATGAGCAGATTATTATTGAGAGCCTCCATGAGTGTTTGTGTTTCTGTGTATGGATTTTGGTGGTGTAGGTTTAGTGGGACTATGCAATGAGTGTGGCGTGTTGCAAGTGTTTACCTTCTCCTCTTGACAGTCAAGTTCAATCTTGTTTGGAGAAAGCTTTACCTCCAGTTTGGCTAGATAAGTGCATCTTTCACAGGTTGTAGTATTGGGTGGTAGGAGGAGAGGGTTGTCTCTGTACATTGAGGGAATTGCTACATTGCCCCAAGATGCCCAGATTCATCAGATAGGGGAACTTGGTGCCACCCTTTAAT
>NC_056738.1:431195135-431203405 GCF_019279795.1 Protopterus annectens | reverse complement strand
GGGCCCAAAGTCTCTTATCACACATCTGTCTCAGTGAGGCTCTTCTGTAGGATGACCACATCATTTGGGCATTCAACTATGGCTCCTAGTTTGCAGTCATCTGCGAAAATAGTTAGCCAAAGGCCTTCTGTGTTGGCCTGTACTTCAGAGAAGTAGATACCAATCAGCAGAGGTCCCAGGACTGAATCCTGTGGTACTCCACTTGTCCCTGGTTTGAAGTCAGATTTGGTGCCTGCAACTTTTACAGTGTGGGTTCTGTCACTGAGCCAGTTGGTAACCCATCTTGTGATGTAGAGTTTTATACCTAGTTTAGTGAGTTTAGCTGTAATCCCAGAATGGGGGATGGTGTTGTAAGCCTTGGCGAGGTCAAGATAGGCTGTGTGAACTACCTTATCCTTGTCTACGGCTTTGGTGACTGCCTCAAAGAAGTAGATCAGGTTCAGGAGGCATGATGTGCCTTTCAGAAACCCGAACTGGGTGGGGTGCAGAGTTTGGAAGTTGCTATTGTCTTTGGGTTCCATGATGATGCGTTCCATGGCCTTGCAGACCAGGCTCGTCAGGCTAATAGGGCGGTAGTTCCCAGTATCAGTGGTGGCTCCCCCTTTGTGGAGTGGGATACCGGTTGCTGTGCACCATTCAGTGGGCACAAAGCCTGATGTGAGGCTATGATTGAACGTGGTGCTTAGGTAGGGAGCCAGTTCCTTCTGAAGTTCGTGTAAAATGCAGCCTGGGGTGTTGTCCTTTCCCATGAATGCTGTGCTTCTGGCTTTAGAGATGCAATTTTTGCCTACGTAGTTATGCTTACAGGGACTCTGCATTCTTCCTGTATAGATATGGGCCCTTTAGAGGGTGGGGGGGTAATGTTTAGGGGGTGAGGGGGGGTAATATTAGCACTAAACCTGTCTCCCAGGATGTTGGCAGTATCAGTTGGTTCTGTAATTTTTGAGCCATTGTGCTGTAACTCAGAGCAGATGTAGGTGTTGCCATTGAGATTGTTGACGTAGCTATAGAATGCTTTGTGGTTGTCCCTAGACTAGGTGGCTATTTTATTTTCATAGCTAGCTTTGGAGGATTTTGCAAGGGATCTCAACTTCTTACTGAGGCTGACCAGGGGGCCTTCTCCACTCATGGGATTTTACTCTCTTTTGCAACAGTTTTTTCCTTCTGTTGTAGTTAGTTTATGGCAGGGGACACCCAGACTGGCTTCCTTTTTTTTTTTTTTTTTTGAGAATAGCGTCTTGGCATGATCCATGCTAGAGTGCTTTTGTGTAGGATTCAGCAGTCCTGACTGTATTGTCTGTCTGCATGGGTGTCATGACGTTTGCCACTTTAAGAAGCATGAAGTTGGCTTTGGAGAAATTTTTTAGTGGTTGTGGATATCTAGGGTGATTAGCTTATGGCCGGATCTGACTAACCAGGAGTTCAGGTGTGGAACACGGGTCACTCATGTTGGCAATAACTAGGTCTAGGGTATTGTGGGTACTGGTGGAGATGTGGACAAGCTGATCCAGGGCATTGGAATTTATGAATTCCAGAAAGCATTTACCGAAGGAGTTGGTACATGAATAGTTTTCCCAGTTAATGGTGGGGTAGTTGAAATTGCCCATTATTAGGGTGATGTTCATCGTGTTACCCTGCTGCAGTCATCACACTTTGGTTATCCTGTCGTCAGGCGGTCCCACAGTCGGCCGGAATTCCAAGGTATGTATATATATATATATATATATATATATATATATATATATATATATATATATATATATTGCAATCAACGCCATTTTCTCAAGTCTTTCTTGCCGCGCAAGTGCCGGGTCGGCTGACTCCTGAGATTGTCGAATTTAAATTTCAGACCGAAGTCTTCTATAAAGCTAAGTACCCCGTTGGGGAAACTTTTCTTGCCTCAGACCGATGTCAGAAAAAGTTAACAATTGCATTTCTTGTGGGATGCAAATACCTCATAAGGATTTTCATTCTTATTGCATACCTTGCCTAGGCCCTGATCACGACGTCACTTCTTGTCGGTTTTGTGCTAGGTTTAATAAGCGTACTATTAAAAGACTATTTGCTTTCGTACAACACTATTTTGGTAGAAAATTTAACTACAACATTCCGTCGGAGCTACCGACTACCGGCGTGCACAAAAAACGCAGGGATAAGGACTGACAACCCAGGCCTAAGCCAGATTCCGAGGCCTCGGCTGATCCGGTCTCCGGTTCTCAGTGAGGCTTCGACGCAGCCCCTGACTACCGCAGATCTGGAACCCGAGACTGCTACGGATATTTTGACGGAATGAACTAGGCTGACGCAGCCTTTTACTTCAGGCCCTTCTGAAGATTTAGCTTCTAAAGACGTCGGTGCTGCAGAAACGCCATCGGTTTCTGAAGGCATTTTCAGACAGACGACTCTCACCATTAAAACGTAAGTCGAAGACTCCCTCTAAATCTAAAAAGACTGCACTTCAGTCTCCTGTTCAAGGCCCTATGCCTGAGAAACAGATGCTGAAAATGGCTGAAGATTTCATTTCTCTTTTCAGGGGTTCACAGCCCCCTCCTGACAAAAGGCCTAGACAAGAGGAAGATTCTGCTTCCTCTCAGCAACTGTCCATTTCTTCGGATTCCTCTGAGGACCAAGACTATTCCTTCTCTCCTTATGAAGATTCTGATGCTGAGGACTCTATTCCCTCAGCTTCTCCTCCTGAGGACTACTCTTTTTGGGGAAACTTTACACACTATGAGGGAACATTTTCACTGGGAAGGTCAGGACTACTCTGATTCCAGGAAAAGGCTCAGAGAGTTTCTTTTACTCCCCCATCACAGACCTCTAGCCATCCCACCTGTTTTGGACATTGTGGATGATGTCCATTTTAGAATCCAGTTTCAACCCAGACTCTCTTCCTCCTGCTCCGGCTAAGCCTGACAGATACTACAGAGTACCTGATTCCCACAAATTTCTTTACTAAAGCCCAGTAGCTGACCCAGAGACAGTCTCCCAGGGTCCCAAGGGGGCTAAGGCTTCTATGGCTAAAAAAACAGTACCTTCTGAGAGGGATTCCAGAGCACTAGACAGGTGGGGGAAAAAGGTTTACACCTCAGCCACATTAGCTATGAGGGCACTAAATTGTCTATTTCATATGCTTAAGTATCAGCAATTTCTAATCTCTCAGCTAAAGCAAAGGATAACCTCCCTCCCCCAACAATCTGAATTGAAAGAAGTACAGGATTTGTTGCACGCCACCGAGCAGGTGGGCAAACATACCTTACAATGTGGGTTTGATTCTTTGGAGGCCTCCTGCAGAGCAGTTGTCACTGGATCGGTTATATGTAGGCATGCTTGGTTAAAGGAACAAACTCTGCCTGAACATGTTAAAGCAAAACTACTAGATGCTCCCTTACAGCAGGATGTTCTTTTTGGAGCTAAAGCAGAAGAAGTTTTAAAGAGAATGGAAGATAAGGCAAAATCAATGCAGACAGTCAAAGATTTCCTACAAGTACAACCCCCTCGCTTCAGCAGAAACTGGCCAACAAAAAATTGTTCCTTTCCAGCCACTGACAGACCACAGAGGGGTAAATACAGGCGCCCAAGGGGCCGAGGACAACCACAAGCCCAGTATAAACCTCGCCAATGGGGCACTACAACACAGAAGGGAGAAGACCGGTCTCAACCCACCAGAAGGCAAACTCAATGACTTGCACCTCATCTGGCCAAGCAATACTCTTGGCAGCCCCCTTGGGGGGAAAACTCGCACTTTTTGCAGACAACTGGCACATGGTCACAAAGCACAAATGGGTCCTAGACATAATTTTGCGAGGATACAGATTCCGCTTTCACACCTTGCCAATGAAAAGAGGAATGCCAAACCTGCCACAAAATCAATGGGCAGAGGCACAAAGACAAATTACAGCTCTCATGGACGTGAGAGCCATTCAACTGGTACCTACTCTAGAGCAAGGCCAAGGATTTTACTCGAGACTCTAATTCCCAGAAAGGACAATGCCTGGAGACCAATTCTGGACCTTTCAATTCTAAACAACTTCTTACAAGTTCCCAAATTCATGATGCTAACACTACAGCAGCTACTTCTCATGTTGGGCAAGGAAGCATGGCTAGTAACGTTGGACCTCAAGGAGGCATACCTGCATGTCCCTATCAGACAAAGTTGCAGAAGATACCTCCGTTTCATTGCATGTTCAACTCATTACCAATTCTCTGTACTGCCCTTTGGCTTATCTACTGCGCCCAGAGTTTTCACAAAATGCCTGGCACCAGTAATTGCATACTGCAGACAAAGAGGAATTCAAATATATCCATACCTGGACGACTGCCTCATCCAAGCAGAAAGCAAAGACATTCTCTTACATCATCTGGCCTTTGTGAAGCATCTACTAAATTGTCTAGGGTACACAGTAAACAAAAAGAAGTCAAAACTAGTATCCTCACAAAAAATGACATTCCTGGGTGCCAGCTTGGATACAATGGCCCAGAAGGCTTATCTTACACCAGACAAGCAACTACAACTGACTCAATATTTCAAGACAGTGGCAACAAAGACCCAATTAACTGCAAGAAAAATTCTGCAGACTTTGGGCTTTATGGCATCTTGCATACTAATAATACCATTTGCAAAACTGCATATGAGGAAATTACAGTGGTACCTAAAAAGCATATGGTCTCAACACAGCCACAGCTTGGACACAATGATAGCTCTCATTCCCTGCCTTCAACAGGAATTTCTATGGTGGTCACAGGCATGTCACCTCAACAAGGGTCCACCTTTCACCTTGCCCCCAACCAGGCAAACTATCACAACAGATGCTTTAGGCTACGCCTGGGGGGCACACATGGCAGGACAATGCATTCAAGGCCTATGGACTGCAGAACAAAGAAATCTGCACATAAATCAAAAAAGAGATGCTAGCTGTACAGAAAGCTCTGACAGCCTTCAAGGATCTACTACATCCAGGACAACTTGCAATAAAGATGGACAACACCACAGTAATGTGGTACATAAACAAACAAGGGGGCACACATTCCTACCCTCTTTGCAGGCAAGCAATGATCTTATGGAGCACAGCTCTGGCCTACCAAGTCCAGTTACAAGCTCAATTCCTGCCAGGACAGAAGAACACATTGGCAGACGACCTAAGCAGAAACATCAAAGATCCCCACGAGTGGAAACTAGACCCACAAATATTTACAATGATATCTCAGAAATGGGGCCTTCCAAACATAGACCTGTTTGCCAGTCCTCAGAACTACCAACTGACAAAATTTTGTACAAGGACATTCCACCATCAAGCTTGGAAAGTGGACGCTCTCTCCTTCAATTGGAAGAACCTGACAGCATATGCCTTTCCTCCATTACTTCTCCTCACAAAGGTTCTTTTGAAGGTCAAAAAGGAGAAACCACGACTGATTCTCATAGCCCCAGACTGGCCACACCAGCACTGGTACCCGCTATTGAAGAATATGGCTCACTGCCCACCATGGATATTGCCTCAAGTACCCCATTTGCTCATGCAACAAAACAAGCAGTTTCTTCACAGCCAGCTCAAAACTTTAAATCTGGCTGCATGGCAAATCTACTAAACATCCAACCAGCTCCTCTTTCACAAGCAGTTCTGGATGTTATTCTGGAAGCCAGGAGGCCAAGCACCAGGAAGGCTTACTTGGACAAATGGAAAAGGTTTTGTGCCTGGAACCAAGCTAAAGGCCAAGACACAACCCAGCCTCACATGCCTCACATTCTGCAGTATTTAGCTGAGATGTTGCACAAAGGACTTTCCTTTTCCTCCAATTAAAATCCATGTTTCAGCTATTTCAGCTCACTATGACACAAATCCACCTTTATTTTCAAATCCTCTTCTAAGGCAGTTCCTCAGAGGGGCAAAAAACATTAGACCACATAGGGGAGAGCTCCTACACCAACATGGGACCTCAACTTTGTTCTGGAAAAACTAACGCTACCTCCCTTTGAACCATCTTTCTCTGCAGACCTTCAGTTCCTATCTTGGAAGACTGCCCTGCTCCTGGCAATAACTTCTGCTAGGAGAGTCTCAGAACTACAGGCACTAATGGCAGCGGAACCTTTCCTCATTTTTCATCAAGACAGAGTTTCTCTATGAACTAATCCTTCCTTTATGCCTAAGGTGGTTTCCAGTGTAGCTTTAAATCAAATCATCCACCTACCCACCTTCTTCCCCAATCCACAGAACAAAGGTGAGAGACTCCTGCATTCCTTGGACATTCACAAGCACCTTCGTTACTACTTGGATAAAACTAAGGCTTTCATAAAAACTGACCAGCTCTTTGTATTTTATGCTACAGCTTCTCAAGGGAGGGCTATATCCAAGCAAACCATTTCTAAATGGATAGGTCATTGCATACGGTTCTGTTATACCCATCATGGGAAACCAGTTCCTGCTACCATTAGATCCCACTCTACCAGGGCAACAGCTACCTCTACAGCCTTTCTCAGGGGGGTTCCTACTAAAGGAAATTTTAGAAGTTGCAACTTGGAGTTCTGTACACACCTTCACCAAACACTATCACTTACCACTTAGAGTAAAAGTCCAGGGCGGGCTTCACCACTGCAGTTCTTCAGGGCCTTATTGCCTCCTCTAACGTTCTGTGATACTTCCCCCCTACCTTAGCTTTGGGATTCAACCCAAGTGTGATGACTGCAGCAGGGTAACACGATGAACATAGTGCAGTTTAGTACCTACCATAAATGTAGATGTTCGAGTATTCACCCTGCTGCAGTCCAGGTTACCCTCCCTCCTTCCCCTCTGATATACTGGCTAAATCTCTGCTATGCCTTACTGATGTATTTGCTTTTAGCTGAAGGGATTTTGTGTTTGTGCAGTGTTCACACCATTTGGTGCTAATTCTGATCACCCTTTTGGGGGCACCTGACATCTGGGGCAAGAAAAACTGAAGAAAATGGCGTCAGTTGCAATATATATACCCCTGGCGCACTGACGTCGGGGACGAGGCGACAGCAACCGACGTCAGACCAAGACTTTGGAATTCCGGCTGACTGCGGGACCGCCTGACGACAGCATAACCCAAGTGTGATGACTGCAGCAGGGTGAACACTCTAACATCTACATTTATGGTATGTACAAAACTGTACTTTTGGTTGAACCCTAATATTTTTCAGTATATCAAGAAAAGAGGAGTGGGAATTCTGGGGCATGGTGGGGGATCTGTAGCAAGCTACAATTTGCAGAGTTTTAGTTGCACTTTGATAACTTCAGGTGCATTATGCTGAGCAACTAGCCTGGAGGTGTGGCTATCCTTAATGAATATGGACACGCCTCCACATTTGGTGTTCTGGTCCAAGTTAGGTGGCCAAAAAGTGTGGTATGACACTTATAGCCTGGTAATGCAGGGGTGCTGTCTGGAGCCTTGAACCAAGTCTCAGTCACTGCACAGGTATCGATGTTCTCCATTTTAAGGAGTGCCTCGAGGGAGTGCATTTTGAGATTTAGACTTCTAGCATTGAGTATCATTACCCTCAGTTTTTGCTTGCCTGTTCCTATTATGGTGGTGAATTTGTCATTTGAACCTTGCCTAAAAAAGGCACTTCAGGGGCTGCAAGAGCCTTAGCCAGTATCCGGAATCCCAGATGCAGACCATCTCTGGCAAAGCATCGTGATCTGTTGACCATGTTGTCCCAGGCAGACAGATACTGCATCCTCTTAGAATGACACCAGAAGCTTAGCCAATTGTTGAAGGCAATCATTTTGTCCTTGTACTGCAGTCTGCAGTACCATTCTGGGCGATGACAGGATACTACTCATGGCTAGAGTCATACCTGCCTGGGCTACAAGATCGGAGAGCTCTTCCATGTCTCTTGTAGTCCAGGGAGGTACTTGTCAGGTCATTCACACCAAATTGGACAATGACAGAGTCACATTTGTACTTGTTGTGGAGTCACCTGAGTGCGTGTGTTATGTGGTGGATCTTGGCACCCGACAGGCAGCTGACAGTAATCTTCTCCTTTTTGTTTAAGTAATCTTCTTCTCCTTGTTTAGTCTGGTGAATGGGACATCGGTCTGCCTGACTATAGTCACCTGTGACTAGTGTGTTTGGTATGTAGTTTTGCCTTATGGGCTGTGGTTGAGTGACACAGTGAGTTTGTGGGCTATGTGTTATTTGGGTTGTGTTGGGGGGTGGAGGTTGCTTGCGTTTCTGCTTTGGAGGTCTCTGTTGCATGAGCAGATTATTATTGAGAGCCTCCATGAGTGTTTGTGTTTCTGTGTATGGAT
>NC_056738.1:431187635-431192635 GCF_019279795.1 Protopterus annectens | reverse complement strand
AAACATAATTATTTCTCTCTTTATAATGAATATATGTGCTTACTCATAATAGGGCTAAAAAGGGTTTAATACTCACAAAATCATTAAGACCTGGTTTTCTGGTAGAGTCTGTCAAAATCTGCCATCTACTCTCACTTGCTGCTAACTCCATCTTCCAATTGCCTCCAATAGGTGTAATAGGGATCTGATCTACAATAGCAAAAATGAAACTATGATCTATCCCTTGTTCCATAACATGTCTATATAATGCGTTTTTGCTATCACATTTCTGTATTCTATATGTATGTTCATATATGCGTTTCTTTAGTTGTCTTTGTTTTCCCAATATAGTATGCATTGCATTTGATGCAATTAGCTATGTACACAACACCCTTTGAACAGCAATTCCCAGCTTTACATCTGATGAAAGTATTATTAATATCATCTAATCTGATGGTGTTAGCTATATTAATGTACTTACATTGCTTACACCTACCACACTTTGTTGTACTTTTATGTGTGTCTGCATTACCCTTGATGTCACTAACTTTTTCCAACATCCGTTTAATGTTGGGTGCTGTTTTGTACACACATTTTGGATATTTATCCAAACTTTGTTCATTTCCTATAGTTGTGATAATTGCCCAATGCTTTTCCACAATTTCTTTTATCAAGTGTGAATGGGGTGTGTATGTGAGTACACAAACTCTACCTTGAAAAATATTAACTCCTTTGTCTTTATACGACATTTTGTAGCACCCTAATAATGGTGGATATTTATTTCCCCATTCATCTCTCACATATCCAATGATGTTGTTTACCATTTGTATTGGATATGCCCTATCTAAAAATAACTGTCTTAAATTTTCCAATTCTTTCTCCATAATGGTCCTGGTGGAGGACATCCTAGCTACTCGGATACATTGCCCTTTCACTATATTTTTAAATACATGCGGGGGATGACAGCTACTGAAGTGTATATAATCATTAGAAAATGTGGGCTTTCTATAAAGCTTAGAAATAAAACCCACTTCATCATGGCTGATAAATACATCCAAAAATGCTATTCCGGTATTACTACTCTTGTGTGTAAACTTAAGAAAACTGGTGGTACTGTTTATATAAGTCATAAATTCCTGTATTTTTTCTTTAGTGCCATTCCACAAGATAAAAATATCATCCAGGAATCTGGCGTAATATAAGATATCGGAATAGTATTTGCTGTTAAATATATACTCTGACTCCCACTCCAGCATGACTAGATTTGCAAAAATGGGAGCACACGCTGCTCCCATGGCCACTCCTCTTGTTTGTTTGAAAAATTCTCCCTGAAACGCTATGTAGTTATGGTCCAGCACAAGTCCCATCATGTCACAAATCAACAAAATCTTATTCCATGTCAAATCTGAATATTTCCTTAGGCTACTGGCAAAAAATTCCAGGCCCTCATCTTTGGGGATACTAGAGAATAGGTCCTGCACATCTATAGTGAGATAAATCATGTTGGAATTCCATTTCTCTCTGGTTAAATCACCCAAAAATCTCCAGGAGTCTTTCATTACATGAGAGATAGATTTATATATGTCTTTAAGCCAGCTATCTATGAGTTTCCCTATGTTAAATGTTTTGGAACGGGAACCTGAAACTATAGGGCGAAATGGGGGGTTCACCATATTCTTGTGTATCTTAGGAATTCCCACCATCTTAGCTAACACTGGATAATCGGTCTTAATAAAAGAATACGTGTCATTACAAACCCTATTGTCAATCAAATATTCTTCTATAACCAAATCTATTCTTTTATGACCAATGTTAATTTGGTTAATAGATATACTCTCATAATTTCCTGACTCGTGAAAGAGTTTGTAAAGCGCTTCATTATAAACATTTGTATAATAAATTACTGCGCCACCACCCTTGTCTGGCTTCATAATTCTTAACTCTTTGTTGTTCGTGAGTGTATGTAATGCTTGTCTCTCAAGATCTGAGAGATTATCTATATCTGACAATTTGGTTTTCTTAATATTTTTGTACGTCCAGTATATGTCGTTGCACACCAATCTTTCATAATTCGCAACTTGCTGATTGTTGTCAGGAATATAAATACTTTTCTTTTTCAGATCAGTCCCTGCTATACCTATCTGTCCCTTCTCCACACTATTATTGATGTTATTAAATTGTATGGCCAGGTTGAGTCTTCTACAGAACATTTTGATCTCCTTAATGTTATCTACTAGTTGCAATCTACTTACTGGAATATATTTCATACCTTTACTCAGCAATGATCCCATGTCAGGATTTACTGTCATTTCCGTATAATTATACACCTTAAATCCATCAAATATGTTAATTTCGGGGAGCGTACTGTGTGTCTCTATTATACTAGTATGACTAACATTATCAATCAAACCTTCTTCACTGCTATACTTCACTGCTTCGTCATCTTTCTCAGACGGTATTTTAAAGTTACTTATGATAGTATCCTTTGTCATACTAGGCTTAATAGAGTTGTCATAAGAGTTATTTACCACTGCTTGTAATGATTTCTTGCTGGAAAGAATCTTCCCCCCTGAAAATTTTCTTCCCTTCCATTAGTTCTAACAGATTTTCTTCTAGTGTGGATATTGTTCACTTCATTATTACCATCTCTATATGTCGGCCATACATATGCCCTATTGTTTTTGTATATTTCAACATCACGAATGATCTTCCTGTTCTTCCTCTCTACTATATTCTGTATTTTGCTGTCTGCAATTTCATACTGTTTCCTATACAATTCCTTCCATGTATCAAAATCATTATGACCTATTATCATGTTGTTAATATTCTCTAGTTCGTTAGCCAGCTTAATAAGTTTTTCGTCCAAATGTTTGATAACAGTCTTGATGAATGCATACCCAAAATTATCAAATAATTCATTAAAATCTTTAATAATCTCACTCCCATATTTAATTCCTAATGGTAGTTTAAAAAATCTCATGCCTTTTGGTACAATCTTTAGTTTAAGACATTTAGATAAATAGCAACAATCTAATTTGGTGTTTTTGTAGGAAACTAATTTCTTTCCATACTCAAAAATCATTTCTTTAACTGACATATATGTCTTGTCCATACCATTGACCCTATTATTAACAAAACGTCCATTGTCATCGCAAAAAGCAAAACTTTCGTCAAGGAACTGCACCATCAGTTCATCTTCAGTACAGTCTCTGTTGCGCCCTTTGTTTTTGGTGCTTTTATTATTATTAACATTACCTTCTATATTATGATCATTATGTTGAAAAGAAGGTTTAAATCGGCAGGGGCTATAACAATCAAACATATATGTCTTGGAAACAGTACCTTTAGGGGCCTGAACGGCCTTAGATTTCCCTTTTCCATAAGTTTTTATACTTGGATATTCCTTCGGTCGTGCTCCGTTGTGCAGTGTGTCTTGTCGCCCTCTGTTAAAGCTGAAGTCGAACGTGTCGTCCTGCCCCAAGATATCACATGGGTGGTTGCTACACAAATGTACATCGCTGTCATTGATTATATCAATCCCCTCCAATACGGTACCTTTCCTTTTGGTTACTGCATCAACCCCATTCTCCGTCAATATATTAACGCCCGTATCTAATTCCACGCTTCTCAAGCCTTTGGGAAAGCAGCGGTCGGGTGTTTGTGTCGAGTTTCTTTCATAATGTTCACTAGATGTGACTGATTCAAACGAGCGACGTTCCTTACGTATGTCTGATGTCGTCACTTCCTCTGGTATCCGAACTTCTCCATCCTCCGTTATCGGTCCTACGATCCTCTTCCGTACCTTTCCCTTAGAAGCTTTGGTTGTTGCCAGCCCGGCAACCACATCCAGCAATTTATGTACTTCATTCTGCAAGGCGGCGAGGTCAGCTCTTAAAAGAGCTATTTCATCCTTAGGTAGCGAAGCAGGCAATGGTTTCTCCAGGTCAGCCATCCGAAAAGCAACTCCGTAACAGTACACTACTCAGCACAACCAAGTGTAATATCTGGACGGTGACCAGAAAGACCACTGCTGGAACTTGGATGTAGTAAAAAACTTTTTATTCCAAATAAAACACGTCTCAAACAGGTTAAGCGCTTTCAGCTGTTACAAACAGCCTTCCTCAGAACAATGTTATGCCTGTATGGTCTAACTTTTATACACAGTCAGCTACTCACTTAATTGAATAATCATTCAGTATGCCGCCAAAATATTTAAGGGTGTATTACCATCTATACAGAAAAATTCACATATATTTTCATGGTCTAAACACTGCATGCTTGTTGGCTGCAAAAATAAAATTCATATGCAAACAACCATGATGTAGCGTATAAAGTACATATATGTCTCATCCTAACCTATCCTCTCTATTACATTCTATTCTATCTAAAACTACTATAAGCACATTAAAAATGTATAAACAATAAGATGGAGTTAGCAGCAAGTGAGAGTAGATGGCAGATTTTGACAGACTCTACCAGAAAACCAGGTCTTAATGATTTTGTGAGTATTAAACCCTTTTTAGCCCTATTATGAGTAAGCACATATATTCATTATAAAGAGAGAAATAATTATGTTTACTGATCTTTTAACATCTATATATACAGGTGATATGTACATTTATATCTCAAGAATATGGCTGGATTACAGTTGAACACAATTTCCTACATGCCCTATTATTCTTACTCTCCCATAGTAGTCTGGTTTTCCTATATGCATAGTGTAGTAGATACCTTGATATCTAGGTTACAATATTATGTTGTCATTAGGTACGGTATTTCTATTTTTGTATCATGCGCAGAATTTATGATGCAATAGGGAAAGTATGGTTAATGATTAGTAACTCAAATATTGATTAATGTTGTGAACCATATGTAATGGATTTCTCCATATTTTTTAATAAGGATACATATGTATTTTAATTAGGAACATTTTCATTACATATTTTTAATTTATATAAATGTATTGTTTATACATTTTTAATGTGCTTATAGTAGTTTTAGATAGAATAGAATGTAATAGA